>NW_026510825.1:0-33872 GCF_027579735.1 Bombina bombina | reverse complement strand
TTGCAATATGTAAGAGAAAAAAACAACATATAAAGCAAAATTGATCAAATTCCTTAAATGACAGTTTCAGGAATGGGAAAAAATGCCAATAAACAAGCTTCTAGTAACCAGAAGCAAAGAAAAAATGAGACTGAAATAATGTGGAGACAAAAGCGACGCCCATATTTTTTGGCGCCAAATAATCCGGAACGCCGACATTTTTGGCGCAAAAGGACGTCAAAAAATGACGCAACTTCCGGCGACACGTATGATGCCGGAAACAGAAAAGATTTTTTGCGCCAAAATAGTCCGCGCCAAGAATGACGCAATAAAATGAAGCATTTTCAGCCCCCGCGAGCCTAACAGCCCACAGGGAAAAAAAGTCAAATTTTTAAGGTAAGAAAAAATGATTGATTCAAACGCATTATCCCAAATATGAAACTGACTGTCTGAAAATAAGGAATGTTGAACATTCTGAGTCAAGGCAAATAAATGTTTGAATACATATATTTAGAACTTTATAAATAAAGTGCCCAACCATAGCTTAGAGTGTCACAGAAAATAAGATTTACTTACCCCAGGACACTCATCTACATGTTTGTAGAAAGCCAAACCAGTACTGAAACGAAAATCAGCAGAGGTAATGGTATATAAATAAGAGTATATCGTCGATCTGAAAAGGGAGGTAAGAGATGAATCTCTACGACCGATAACAGAGAACCTATGAAATAGACCCCGTAGAAGGAGATCACTGCATTCAAATAGGCAATACTCTCCTCACATCCCTCTGACATTCACTGCACGCTGAGAGGAAAACCGGGCTCCAACTTGCTGCGGAGCGCATATCAACGTAGAATCTAGCACAAACTTACTTCACCACCTCCATAGGAGGCAAAGTTTGTAAAACTGAATTGTGGGTGTGGTGAGGGGTGTATTTATAGGCATTTTGAGGTTTGGGAAACTTTGCCCCTCCTGGTAGGAATGTATATCCCATACGTCACTAGCTCATGGACTCTTGCTAATTACATGAAAGAAATAGATTTTTCATTCTCTGAATTTCTACCTATCAGGGGTAATCCTCTTTTTACCCCGGGTCTAGATCAGAAAACATTTTTGGAATGGCAGGATAGAGGTCTTGAAGATATCTATCAACTGTTGAACTCACTCTCAGATACTCCCTTGGGAGACTATCTTTCAACATGTTGCTCTTCCTCGTCTAAACCGTTTTGCGTATTTTCAGATACAACACTATATCTGTTCGCAAAAATGGTATTGCTCTTTTCAGCCTGAGTGGACCGAGGTCAAGACTTGTATCCAAAAATTTAGAGCAGGAGATGCTTCAAGTTCCCTCATCTACGATATTATGCTTACTAAAAGCATTCTAGCTTTAGATAATCTATGTAATCTTTGGGTTCCCATTATCCCTACAATAGATCCAGATAAGATTTCACAAAGTCTCATGTCTGTTGCCAGATATCCTATATCTGTCAGTTGGAAAGAATCTCATTTGAAATTAATGATTTTTATTTAACTCCGTTTAAACTATCTATTATTGTATCCAAATAAATTTGTAGTATGCCCTCGTTGTTCCAACTCCAGAGCGGATTTTTCTCATATGCTTTGGTCCTGCCCTAAATTAAACAGCTTTGGCAGAAAATTCAATTTTAGATTAATAGAGTTCTTGACGCAATCTTCACCTTTTCTCTGGAAGACATTGTTTTTCTAATGCCTAACCCTAGAGCCAGTGCTCACATTCGAATAGTAAACACCATTATACTTAGTTAGACATCACATATTTAAAAATTGGATTGCTAAATGCGCACCTAACCTGGCGTTAATATTGAAGGGAATTAAAGTGAAAATCATATCAAACTTTCCATTTAAAATCAGGTGTCTGAGAAAAGAATTAAAAAGTTTGACAGGATAGGCCCCCATAATTAAGTCATACCCTATCTCGTTGCAGGGGCAGATCCTGTCTCCATTTGTCTCCTCAATTAACTTTGCACAATTGGTGTTAGATGTATTCCCTTACACTTGGATTAGGAATTAGAGAGAAACCTATTAGGCTAAGCGGTACTCCACGATACTAGCGGATCCTGCTCGGCCCCCCCTTTTTCCCCCCTCTCTCTCCCTTCTTTATCTGCTTGTGTGTTTATTGGTCATATGTTTTTCCTTGTTTCATTGGTCTGGGGTCTATGTCACGAATTTTAGGGACCTTTCCCAGTCACAGGGGTTTATATATATTTAAAAAAAAAAAAGCTAAAGTTTGTATCCATCATTTATACACTTAAAACATCCCTTGTATGTTTCAGAGGTTGAAAGTACCTGAGCAATATTTCACAAAACTTTTGTTACGTTGTATTTGTTTTTCTCTGGTCTAGAGTAATTGTTATGTTGTAAATGTTAATACACATTACAGTCCTGTGTGACGTATAAATGTATTGATACATTTAAGATGCATCACTTCTGGCTATACTTTTAAAAAAAAAAAAAAAAAAAAAAAGAGAAGACTTTTGTCCCTTAGTGTTACAAAAGGAACGACATTTAGAAGTCTGGCGACCTCTAGGTCTATTCTTCTTGTCCTGAGGTAGGAAAGATCCCTTTCCACCCGTAATCTCTGAAATTATCGCTAGGTCCAAATAGAGTATTTCCCTTATAAGGTAAAGCCAAAAGCTTGGCCTTAGAAGAGATGTCGGAAAAACATAATTTATGTAAGAACTTGCCTGATAAATTAATTTCTTTCATATTGGCAAGAGTCCATGAGCTAGTGACGTATGGGATATACATTCCTACCAGGAGGGGCAGTTTCCCAAACCTCAAAATGCCTATAAATACACCCCTCACCACACCCACAATTCAGTTTAACGAATAGCCAAGTAGTGGGGTGAAAGAAAAAGGAGTAAAAAGCATCAAAAAAAGAAATTTGAAATATTTGTGCTTTATACAAAAAAACATAACCACAATAAAAAGGGTGGGTCTCATGGACTCTTGCCAATATGAAAAATGAATTTACCACATAAGTTCTTACATAAATTATGTAATCTTTCATGTAATTGGCAAGAGTCCATGAGCTAGTGACGTATGGGATAGTAATACCCAAGATGTGGAACTCCACAGAAGAGTCACTAGAGAGGGAGGGATAAAATTAAAAGCCATTTTCCACAGAAAAATTAAATCCACAACCAAAATAAGAAAAAAAACTTAAAACATAAGCAGAGGAATCAAACTGAAACAGCTGCCTGAAGAACTTTTCTACCAAAAACTGCATCTGAAGAAGCAAATACATCAAAACGGTAGAACTTAGTAAATGTATGCAAAGAAGACCAAATCGCTGCTTTGCAAATCTGATCAACTGAAGTTTCATTCTTAAAAGCCCATGAAGTGGAGACTGATCTAGTAGAATGTGCTGTGATTCTGATGCGGGCCTGACCCAACTCCACATAAGCCTTATGAATCAAAAGCTTTAACCAAGATGCCAAGGAAATGGCAGAAGCTTTCTGACCTTTCCTATAACCAGAAAAGACAACAAATAGACTCGAGGTCTTCCTGAAATCTTTAGTAGCTTCAACATAATATTTCAAAGCTCTTACAACATCCACAGAATGTAAGGATCTCTCCAAAGAATTCTTAGGATTAGAACACAGAGGGGACAACAATTTTCCTATTAATGTTGTTAGAATTCACAACTATAGGAAAAAATTTAAATGAAGTCCGCAAAACTGCCTTATCTTGATGAAAAATCAGAAAAGGTAGCTCACAAGAAAGAGCAGATAATTCAGAAACTCTTCTAGCAGAAGAGATAGCCAAAAGGAACAACACTTTCCAAGAAAGTAGTTTAGTATCCAAAGAATGCATAGGCTCAAAAGGAGGAGCCTGTAAAGCTTTCAAAACCAAATTAAGACTCCAAGGAGGAGAGATTGATTTAATGACAGGCTTTATACGGACCAAAGCCTGAACAAAAAACAGTGAATATCAGGAAGCTTAGCAATCTTTCTGTGAAATAATAAAGAGCAGGGATGTGTCTCTTCAAGGAACTTGCAGACAAACCTTTATCCAAACCCTCTTGAAGAAACTGTAAAATTCTAGGAATTCTAAAAGAATGCCAGGAGAATTTATGAGAAGAACACCATGAAATATAAGTCTTTCAAACTGGATAATAAATCTTCCTAGAAACAGATTTACGAGCCTGTAACATTGTATCAATCACTGAGTCAGAGAAACCTCTGACTAAGCACTAAGCGTTCAATTTCCATACCTTCAAATTTAATGATTTGAGATCCTGATGGAAAAACTGTCCTTGAGACAGAAGATCTGGTCTTAAAGGAAGTGGCCAAGGTTGACAACTGGACATCCAGACAAGGTCCGCATACCAGAACCTGTGAGGCCATGCTGGTGCTACCAGAAACACAACCAAATGTTCCATGATGATCTTGGAGATCCCGCCTCTAGTTCTTCCAAGAGTGAAGATATAAGCAGGTTGGTAAAACCAAGGAACTGCTAACGCATTCACCGCCGCAGCCTGAGGATCCCTGGACCTGGACAGGTAGCTGGGAAGTTTGTTTAGATGGAAAGCCATCAGATCTATTTCTGGAAGACCACACATCTGAACAATTTGAAAAAACACATCTGGATGGAGCGACCACTCCCCCGGATATAAAGACTGATGGCTGAGATAATCCGCTTCCCAATTGTCTACACATGGGATGTGTACCGCAGAAATTAGACAAGAGCTGGATTCAAGATACTTTCATAGCTAGGGGACTGCGAGTCCCACCCTGATGATCGACATATGCCACAGCTGTGCCATTGTCTGAAAACAAATGAATGGCTCTCTCTTCAATAGAGGCCAAACCTGAAGAGCCCTGAAAATAGCACAGAGTTCTAAAATACTGATTGGTAACCTCGCCTCTTGAGATTTCTAAACCCCTTGTGCTGTCAGAGATCCCCAGACAGCTCCCCAACCTGAAAGACTTGCATCTGTTGTGATTACACTTCAGATTGGACGAACAAAGGAGGCCCCTTGAACTATACGATAGTGGTCTAACCACCAAGTCAGAGAGAGTCGAACATTGGGATTTAAGGATATTAATGTGATATCTGTCTATAATCCCTGCACCACTGATTCAGCATACAAAGCTGGAGAGTTCTCATATGAAAACAAGCAAAGGGGATTGCGTCCGATGCTGCAGTACCATGAGACCTAAAATTTCCATGCACATAGCCACTGAATGGAATGACAGACTGAAGGTTCTGACAAGCTGAAACTAATTTTGTCTCTTGTCTGTTAGATTCAGTGTCCATGACTCTGTCTATCTGGAAACCTAAAAAGGTGACCCTTGTCTAAGGAATCAAAGGACTTTTTGGTAAATTGATCCTCCAACCATGTCTTTGAAGAAACAACACTAGTTGATTCGTGTGGGATTCTGCAGAATATAAAGACTGAGCTAGTACCAAGATATCGTCCAAATAAGGAAACATCACAACACCCTGTTCTCCGATTACAGAAAGTAGGGCACCGATAACCTTTGAAAAAATTCTTGGAGCTGTCACTAGGCCAAATGGATGAGCGAAAAATTGGTAATGCTTGTCTAGAAAAGAGAATCTCAGAAACCGATAGTGGTCTGGATGAATCGGAATGTGAAGATATGCATCCTGTAAGTCTATCATGGACATATAATGACCTTGCTGAACAAAAGGCAGAATAGTCCTTATAGTCACCGTTTTGAAAGTTGGCACTCTTACAAAACAGTTCAAAATTTTCAGATCCAGAACTGGCCTGAATGCATTTTCTTTCTTTGGGACAATGAATAGATTTGAATAAAACCCCAGACCCTGTTCCTGAAACGGAACTGGTATAATTACCCCTGAAAGCTCTAGATCTGAAACACACTAAAGAAATGCCTGAGCCTTCACTGGATTTGCTGGAACGTGTGAGAAAAAACAATTTATGTAAGAAATTACCTGATAAATTCATTTCTTTCATATTAGCAAGAGTCCATGAGATAGTGACATATGGGATATACATTCCTACCAGGAGGGGCAAAGTTTCCCAAACCTCAAAATGCCTATAAATACACCCCTCACCACACCCACAAATCAGTTTAACGCATAGCCAAGAAGTGGGGTGATAAGAAAAAAGTGCGAAAGCATAAAAAAAAATAAGGAATTGGAATAATTGTGCTATATACAAAAAAATCATAACCACCACAAAAAAGGGTGGGCCTCATGGACTCTTGCCAATATGAAAGAAATGAATTTATCAGGTAAGTTCTTACATAAATTATGTTTTCTTTCATGTAATTAGCAAGAGTCCATGAGCTAGTGACGTATGGGATAGCAGATACCCAAGATGTGGAACTTCCACGCAAGAATCACTAGAGAGGGAGGGATAAAATAAAGACAGCCAATTCCGCTGAAAAAGATCCACAACCCAAATAAAAAAAAAACAGAATTTATGCTTACCTGATAAATTACTTTCTCCAACGGTGTGTCCGGTCCACAGCGTCATCCTTACTTGGGGGTGGGAATATCTCTTCCCCAACAGGAAATGGCAAAGAGTCCCAGCAAAGCTGGCCATATAGTCCCTCCTAGGCTCCGCCCACCCCAGTCATTCGACCGACGGACAGGAGGAAGAAATAGGAGAAACCATGGGGTGCCGTGGTGACTGTAGTTAGAGAAAATAATTCATCAAACCTGATTAAAAAACCAGGGCGGGCCGTGGACCGGACACACCGTTGGAGAAAGTAATGTATCAGGTAAGCATAAATTCTGTTTTCTCCAACATTGGTGTGTCCGGTCCACGGCGTCATCGTTACTTGTGGGAACCAATACCAAAGCTTTAGGACACGGATGAAGGGAGGGAGCAAATCAGGTTACCTAAACAGAAGGCACCACGGCTTGCAAAACCTTTCTCCCAAAAATAGCCTCCGAAGAAGCAAAAGTATCAAATTTGTAAAATTTGGCAAAAGTGTGCAGTGAAGACCAAGTCGCTGCCTTACATATCTGATCAACAGAAGCCTCGTTCTTGAAGGCCCATGTGGAAGCCACAGCCCTAGTAGAGTGAGCTGTGATTCTTTCAGGAGGCTGCCGTCCGGCACTCTCGTAAGCCAATCGGATGAGGCTTTTAAGCCAAAAGGAAAGAGGTAGAAGTCGCCTTTTGACCTCTCCTTTTACCAGAATAGACGACAAACAGAGAAGATGTTTGTCTGAACTCTTTTGTAGCTTCTAAATAGAATTTTAGAGCACGGACTACATCTAAATTGTGTAGCAAACGTTCCTTCTTTGAAACTGGATTCGGACACAAAGAAGGTACAACTATCTCCTGGTTAATATTTTTGTTGGAAACAACCTTTGGAAGAAAACCAGGCTTAGTACGCAAAACAACCTTATCTGAATGGAACACCAGATAGGGCGGAGTACACTGCAGAGCAGATAGCTCAGAAACTCTTCTAGCAGAAGAAATAGCAACCAAGAACAAAACTTTCCAAGATAACTTAATATCTATGGAATGTAAAGGTTCAAACGGAACCCCTTGGAGAACTGAAAGAACTAGATTTAAACTCCAGGGAGGAGTCAAAGGTCTGTAAACAGGCTTGATCCTAACCAGAGCCTGAACAAATGCTTGAACATCTGGCACAGCTGCCAGTCGTTTGTGTAGTAAGACAGATAAAGCAGAAATCTGTCCCTTTAGAGAACTCGCTGATAATCCTTTATCCAGACCTTCTTGTAGAAAGGAAAGGATCTTAGAAATTTTGATCTTATTCCATGGGAATCCCTTGGATTCACACCAGCAGATATATCTTTTCCATATTTTATGGTAAATTTTTCTAGTTACCGGTTTTCTGGCTTGAACCAGAGTATCTATCACAGAATCTGAAAACCCACGCTTTGATAGAATCAAGCGTTCAATTTCCAAGCCGTCAGCTGGAGGGAGACCAGATTTGGATGTTCGAATGGACCCTGTACAAGAAGGTCCTGTCTCAAAGGTAGCTTCCATGGTGGAGCCGATGACATATTCACCAGGTCTGCATACCAAGTCCTGCGTGGCCACGCAGGAGCCATCAAGATCACCGAGGCCCTCTCCTGCTTGATCCTGGCTACCAGCCTGGGAATGAGAGGAAACGGTGGAAACACATAAGCTAGGTTGAAGGACCAAGGCGCTACTAGTGCATCCACTAGAGTCGCCTTGGGATCCCTGGATCTGGACCCGTAGCAAGGAACCTTGAAGTTCTGACGAGACGCCATCAGATCCATGCCTGGAATGCCCCATAATTGAGCAAAGATCTCCGGGTGAAGTTCCCACTCCCCCGGATGGAATGTCTGACGACTCAGATAATCCGCCTCCCAGTTTTCCACTCCTGGGATGTGGATCGCAGATAGGTGGCAGGAGTGATCCTCTGCCCATTCTATTATTTTGGTCACTTCTCTCATCGCCAGGGAACTCCTTGTTCCCCCCTGATGATTGATATAAGCAACAGTCGTCATGTTGTCTGATTGGAATCTTATGAATCTGGCCTTTGCTAGTTGAGGCCAAGCCCTGAGAGCATTGAATATCGCTCTTAGTTCCAGAATGTTTATCGGGAGGAGAGACTCTTCCCGAGACCAAAGTCCCTGAGCTTTCAGGGATTCCCAGACCGCGCCCCAGCCCACTAGACTGGCGTCGGTCGTGACGATGACCCACTCTGGTCTGCGAAAGCTCATTCCCTGGGACAGGTGGTCCAGGGTTAGCCACCAACGGAGTGAGTCTCTGGTCTTCTGATCTACTTGAATCACTGGAGAGAAGTCTGTATAGTCCCATTCCACTGTTTCAGCATGCACAGTTGTAATGGTCTTAGATGAATTCGCGCAAAAGGAACTATGTCCATTGCTGCAACCATCAACCCTACTACTTCCATGCACTGAGCTACGGAAGGACGAGGAAAAGAATGAAGAACTTGACAAGCGTTTAGAAGTCTTGACTTTCTGACTTCTGTCAGGAAAATCCTCATTTCTAAAGTATCTATTATTGTTCCCAAGAAGGGAACTCTTGTTGACGGAGACAGGGAACTTTTTTCTATGTTCACCTTCCATCCGTGAGATCTGAGAAAGGCCAGAACGATGTCTGTGTGAGCCTTTGCCTTTGAAAGAGACAACGCTTGTATTAGAATGTCGTCCAAGTACGGTACTACTGCAATGCCCCTTGGTCTCAGAACCGCTAGAAGGGACCCGAGTACCTTTGTGAAAATCCTTGGAGCAGTGGCTAACCCGAATGGGAGGGCCACAAACTGGTAATGTTTGTCCAGAAAGGCGAACCTTAGGAACTGATGATGTTCTTTGTGGATAGGAATATGAAGATACGTATCCTTTAGATCCACGGTAGTCATAAATTAACCTTCCTGGATTGTAGGTAGAATCGTTCGAATGGTTTCCATTTTGAACGATGGTACTCTGAGAAATTTGTTTAGGATCTTTAAATCCAGAATTGGTCTGAAAGTTCCCTCTTTCTTGGGAACTACAAACAGATTTGAGTAAAATCCCATTCCTTGTTCCGCCGATGGAACTGGGTGTATCACTCCCATCTTTAACAGGTCTTCTACACAATGTAAGAATGCCTGTCTCTTTATTTGGTTTGAGGATAAGTGAGACATGTGGAACCTTCCCCTTGGGGGTAGTTCCTTGAATTCCAGAAGATAACCCTGAGAAACTATTTCTAGTGTCCAGGGATCCTGAACATCTCTTGCCCAAGCCTGAGCAAAGAGAGAGAGTCTGCCCCCTACTAGATCCGGTCCTGGATCGGGGGCTACACCTTCATGCTGTTTTGTTAGCAGCAGCAGGCTTCTTGGCCTGCTTACCCTTGTTCCAGCCTTGCATCGGTTTCCAGGCTGGCTTGGTTTGTGAAGCATTACCCTCTTGCTTAGAGGATGCAGAATTAGAGGCCGGTCCGTTCCTGAAGTTACGAAAGGAACGAAAATTAGACTTATTCTTGGCTTTGAAAGGCCTATCTTGTCGGAGGGCGTGGCCCTTTCCCCCAGTGATGTCTGAGATAATCTATTTCAATTCTGGCCCAAAGAGAGTTTTACCCTTGAAGGGAATATTAAGCAATTTTGTCTTGGATGATACATCCGCTGACCAAGACTTTAGCCAAAGCGCTCTGCGCGCCACAATTGCAAACCCTGAATTTTTCGCCGCTAATCTAGCTAATTGCAAAGCGGCATCTAAAATAAAAGAATTAGCCAACTTAAGTGCGTGAACTCTGTCCATAACTTCCTCATATGGAGTCTCTCTACTGAGCGACTTTTCTAGTTCCTCGAACCAGAACCACGCTGCTGTAGTGACAGGAACAATGCACGAAATGAGTTGCAAAAGGTAACCTTGCTGTACAAAAATCTTTTTAAGCAAACCCTCCAATTTTTTATCCATAGGATCTTTGAAAGCACAATTATCCTCGATAGGAATAGTAGTGCGCTTGTTTAGAGTAGAAACTGCCCCCTTGACCTTAGGGACTGTCTGCCATAAGTCCTTTCTGGGGTCGACCATAGGAAATAATTTCTTAAATATAGGAGGGGGGACAAAAGGTATGCCGGGCTTCTCCCACTCCTTATTCACTATGTCCGCCACCCGCTTGGGTATAGAAAAAGCGTCTGGGTGCACCGGAACCTCTAGGAACTTGTCCATCTTGCATTATTTTTCTGGAATGACCAAGTTGTCACAATCATCCAGAGCAGATAACACCTCCTTAAGCAGTGCGCGGAGATGTTCTAATTTAAATTTAAATGTCACAACATCAGGTTCAGCCTGTTGAGAAATTTTTCCTGAATCTGAAATTTCCCCATCTGACAAAACCTCCCTCATGGCCCCTTCAGATTGGTGTGAGGGTATGACAGAACAATTATCATCAGCGCCCTCCTGCTCTTCAGTGTTTAAAACAGAGCAATCGCGCTTTCTCTGATATGCAGTTATCCATTACTGCCGTCAATTGCTGCATAGTAATAAGCATTGGCGCGCTAGAAGTACTAGGGGCCTCCTGCGTGGGCAAAACTGGCATAGACACAGAAGGAGATGATGTAGAACTATGTCTACTCCCTTCATCTGATGAAACATCTTGGGCAATTTTACTATCTGTGGCAGTACTGTCCTTACTTTGTTTGGACGCTATTGCACAATTATCACATAATTTTGAAGGGGGAGACACATTGACTTTCATACATATAGAACAAAGCTTATCTGAAGGTACAGACATGTTAAACAGGCTTAAACTTGTCAATAAAGCACAAAAAACGTTTTAAAACAAAACCGTTACTGTCTCTTTAAATTTTAAACAGAGCACACTTTATTACTGAATATGTGAAAAAGTATGAAGGAATTGTTCAAAATTTACCAAAATTTCACCACAGTGTCTTAAAGCATTCAAAGTATTGCACACCAATTTTCAGAGCTTTAACCCTTAAAATAACAAAACCGGAGCCGGTTACAGTTTTAACCCCTCTACAGTCCCAGGTACAGCCTTTGCTGCGACTCTACCAAACCCAGGGGGGAATACGATACCAAAAGAAGCCTTCTAGGAACTTTTCCAACTACTTTCAGATCTTCACACATGCATCTGCATGTCTAGCTCTCAAAAGTAACTGCGCAGTAATGGCGCGAAAATGAGGCTCAGCCTACAACTGGGAAGGCCCTTCCTGACTGGAAAGGTGTCTAACACAGTGCCTGACGTTAAAAAACGTTCCCCAAGTTTATAAGTGTGAATAACAAGCATAAACATGTATAAAATGCCCAAATAAAGCAATCGATTTTGCCCATAAAAGTGTCTACCAGTTTTATAGCCCATATTAAGCCCTTTATTCTGTTTGAGACAAAGAAAATGGCTTACCGGTCCCCATGAGGGGAAATGACAGCCTTCCAGCATTACACAGTCTTGTTAGAAATATGGCTAGTCATACCTTAAGCAGAAAAGTCTGCTAACTGTTTCCCCCAACTGAAGTTACTTCATCTCAACAGTCCTATGTGGAAACAGCAAACGATTTTAGTTACTGTCTGCTAAAATCATCTTCCTCTCAAACAGAACTCTTCATCTTTTTCTGTTCAGAGTAAATAGTACATACCAGCACTATTTTAAAATAAACTCTTGATAGTAGAATAAAAAACTACAACTAAACACCACATACTCTTAACCATCTCCGTGGAGATGTTGCCTGTGCAACGGCAAAGAGAATGACTGGGGTGGGCGGAGCCTAGGAGGGACTATATGGCCAGCTTTGCTGGGACTCTTTGCCATTTCCTGTTGGGGGAAGAGATATTCCCACAAGTAAGGATGACGCCGTGGACCGGACACACCAATGTTGGAGAAATGAAATAATAAGCAGAAGAATCAAACTGAAACAGCTGCCTGAAGTACTTTTCTACCAAAAACTGCTTTAGAAGAAGTGAAAACATCAAAATGGTAGAATTTAGTAAAAGTATGCAAAGAAGACCAAGTTGCTGCTTTGCAAATCTGATCAACAGAAGCTTCATTCCTAAAAGCCCAGGAAGTAGAAACTGACCTAGTAGAATGAGCCGTAATCCTTTGAGGCAGGGACTTACCCGACTCTACATAAGCATGATGAATCAAAGACTTTAACCAAGATGCCAAAGAAATGGCAGAAGCCTTCTGACCTTTCCTGGAACCAGAAAAGATAACAAATAGACTAGAAGTCTTTCTGAAACCTTTAGTAGCTTCAACATAATATTTCAAAGCTCTAACCACATCCAAAGAATGTAAAGATCTCTCCAGAGAATTCTTAGGATTAGGACACAATGAAGGGACAATAATTTCTCTACTAATGTTGTTAGAATTCACAACTTTAGGTAAAAATTTAAATGAAGTCCGCAACACCGCCTTATCCTGATGAAAAATCAGAAAAGGAGATTCACAAGAAAGAGCAGATAATTCAGAAACTCTTCTAGCAGAAGAGATGGCCAAAAGGAACAAAACTTACCAAGAAAGTAATATCCAGAGAATGCATAGGTTCAAACGGAGGAGCCTGTAAAGCCCTCAGAACCAATTTAAGACTCCAAGGCGGAGAGATTGATTTAATGACAGGCTTGATACGAACCAAAGCCTGTACAAAACAATGAATATCAGGAAGTTTAGCAATCTTTCTGTGAAAAAGAACAGAAAGAGCAGAGATTTGTCCTTTCAAGGAACTTGCAGACAAACCCTTATCCAACCCATTTTTAAGAAACTGTAAAATTCTAGGAATTCTAAAAGAATGCCAAGAGAATTTATGAGAAGAACACCAAGAAATGTAAGTCTTCCAGACTCGGTAATAAATCTTCCTAGACACAGATTTACTAGCCTGTAACATAGTATTAATCACTGAGTCAGAGAAACCTCTATGACTAAGAATCAAGCGTTCAATCTCCATACCTTCAAATTTAAGGATTTGAGATCCTGATGGAAAAATGGGCCTTGAGATAGGTCTGGCCTTAATGGAAGTGTCCAAGGTTGGCAACTGGCCATCCGAACGAGATCCGCATACCAAAACCTGTGAGGCCATGCTGGAGCCACCAGCAGTACAAACGAACGCTCCATTAGGATTTTGGAAATCACTTTTGGAAGAAGAACTAGAGGCGGAAAGATATAAGCAGGTTGATAATTCCAAGGAAGCGACAACGCGTCCACTGCTTCCGCCTGAGGATCCCTGGATCTGGACAGATACCTGGGAAGTTTCTTGTTTAGATGAGAGGCCATCAGATCTATTTCTGGAAGTCCCCAGATTTGAACAATCTGAAGAAATACCTCTGAGTGAAGAGACCATTCGCCCGGATGTAGCGTCTGGCGACTGAGATAATCCGCTTCCCAATTGTCTATACCTGGGATGTGAACCGCAGAGATTAGACAAGAGCTGGATTCCGCCCATACAAGTATCTAAGATACTTCTTTCATAGCCTGAGGACTGTGAGTCCCTCCTTGATGATTGATATACACCACGATTGTGACATTGTCTGTCTGAAAGCAAATAAACGATTCTCTCTTCAGAAGAGGCCAGAACTGAAGAGCTCTGAAAATCGCATGGAGTTCCAAAATGTTGATTTGTAATCTCGCCTCCTGAGATTCCCAAACCCCCTGCGCTGTCAGAGATCCCCATACAGCTCCCCAACCTGAAAGACTCGCATCTGTTGAGATCACAGTCCAAGTTGGACGAACAAAAGAGGCCCCTTGAATTAAATGATGGTGATCCAACCACCAAGTAAGAGAAGATCGAATATTGGGATTTAAGGATATTAATTGTGATATCTTTGTATAATCCCTGCACCATTGGTTCAGCATACAAAGCTGAAGAGGTCTCATGTGAAAACGAGCAAAAGGGATCGCGTCCGATGCAGCAGTCATGAGATCTAGAATTTCCATGCACAAAACTACCGAAGAGAACGATTGAGACTGAAGGTTTCGACAAGCTGAAACCAATTTCAGACGTCTTTCTGTTAGAGACAAAGTCATAGACACTGAATCTATTTGGAAACCCAAAAAGGTTACCTTTGTCTGAGGAATCAAGGAACTCTTTGGTAAATTGATCCTCCAACCATGTCTTTGAAGAAACAACACAAGTTGATTTGTATGAGATTCTGCAGAATGTAAAGACTGAGCAAGTACCAAGATATCGTCCAAATAAGGAAATACCGCAATACCCTGTTCTCTGATTACAGAGAGAAGAGCACCGAGAACCTTTGAAAAGATCCTTGGAGCTGTTGCTAGGCCAAACGGAAGAACAAGCTGGTAATGCTTGTCTAGAAAAGAGAATCTCAGGAACCGATAGTGATCTGGATGAATTGGAATATGAAGATATGCATCCTGTAAGTCTATTGTAGACATATAATGCCCTTGCTGAACAAAAAGGCAGAATAGTCCTTATAGTCACCATTTTGAATGTTGGTATCCTTACATAACGATTCAATATTTTTAGATCCAGAACTGGTCTGAAGGAATTCGCCTTCTTTGGTACAATGAATAGATTTGAGTAAAA
This sequence comes from Bombina bombina, assembly GCF_027579735.1. Taxonomy (NCBI): domain Eukaryota; kingdom Metazoa; phylum Chordata; class Amphibia; order Anura; family Bombinatoridae; genus Bombina; species Bombina bombina. The sequence goes on along the minus strand of NW_026510825.1, from coordinate 18,912 downwards.
CCCCAGACCCTGTTCTAGAACTGGAACTGGCATAATTACCCCAGCCGACTCTAGGTCTGAAACACATTTCAGAAATGCCTGAGCCTTTACTGGGTTTACTGGGATGCGTGAGAGAAAAAAATCTTCTCGCAGGTGGCCTTACCTTGAAACCTATTCTGTACCCTTGTGAAACAATGTTCTGAATCCAAAGACTGTGAATCGAATTGATCCAAACATCTTTGAAAAATCGTAACCTGCCCCCTACCAGCTGTGCTGGAATGAGGTCCGCACCTTCATGCCGATTTAGGAGCTGGTTTTGACTTTCTAAAAGGCTTGGATTTATTCCAGACTGGAGAAGGTTTCCAAATGGAAACTGTTCCTTTAGAGGAAGGGTCAGGCTTTTGTTCCTTATTCTGACGAAAGGAACGAAAACGATTAGCAGCCCTATATTTACCTTTAGATTTTTTGTCCTGAGGCAAAAAGGCTCCCTTCCCCCCAGTAACAGTTGAAATTATTGAATCCAACTGCGAACCAAATAATTTATTACCTTGGAAAGAAAGAGAAAGCAAAGTTGACTTAGAAGTCATATCTGCATTCCAAGATTTAAGCCATAAAGCTCTTCTAGCTAAAATAGCTAAAGACATATACCTGACATCAATTCTAATGACATCAAAAATGGCATCACAAAGTTATTAGCATGTTGATGAAGTTTAACAATGCTATAAGCATTATGGTCTGACACTTGTTGCGCTAAAGCCTCCAACCAGAAAGTGGAAGCTGCAGCAACATCAGCCAAAGAAATAGCAGGCCTAAGAAGATTACCTGAACATAAATAAGCCTTCCTTAGAAAGGATTCAAGCTTCCTATCTAAAGGATCCTTAAACGAAGTACTATCTGCCGTAGGAATAGTAGTACGTTTAGCAAGAGTAGAGATAGCCCCATCAACTTTGGGGATTTTTTTCCCAAAACTCTAATCTGTCAGATGGCAAAGGGTACAATTTCTTAAACCTTGGTGAAGGAGTAAATGAAGTACCCAGACTATTCCATTCCCTAGAAATTACTTCTGAAATAGCATCAGGAACTGGAAAAACTTCTGGAATAACTACATGAGGTTTAAAAACCGAATTTAAATGCTTAGTAGATTTAGTATCAAGAGGACTAGACTCCTCCATATCTAATGCAATCAACACTTTAAGTAAAGAACAAATAAACTCCATCTTAAATAAATATGAAGATTTATCAGTGTCAATATCTGAGGCAGAATTTTCTGAACCAGAGAGATCCTCATCAGAAATAGATAAGTCCGAATGATGGCGGTCATTTAAAAATTCATCTGAAATATGAGAAGTTTAAAAAGACCTTTTACGTTTACTGGAAGGAGGAATAACAGACAGACAGAGCCTTCCGAATAGAATTAGAAACAAATTCTCTTACATTAACAGGAATATCCTGAACATTAGATGTTGAAGGAAAAACAACAGGTAATGGATTATTACTAATGGAGACATTATCTGCGTTAGAAAGTTTATCATGACAACACAAACTACAGCCGGAGGAACAGTTACCAAACGTTTACAACAAATGCACTTAGCTTTGGTAGAACCAACATCAGGCAGCGTCTTTCCAGAAGTAGATTCTGATCAAGGGTCAGGTTGTGACATCTTGCATATGTAATAGAAAAAACATAAAGCAAAATTATCAAATTCCTTAAATGACAGTTTCAGGAATGGGAAAAAAATGCAAAACAAGCCTCTAGCAACCATAAGCAACAAATAAATGAGACTGAAATAATGTGAAAAAAACTGGCGCCAAGTATGACGCCCACTTTTTTTGGCGCCAAGTATGACGCCCATATTTTTTGGCGCCAAGTATGACGCCCATATTTTTTGGCGCAAAAACCGTCTAACACACATGCGTCAAAAATGACGCAACCACATGAAAACTTCCGGCGTCAACTATGGCGCCAGAAATGACGAAATTTTGCGCCAAAAATGACGCAATAAATTGAAGCATTTTCTGCCCCCGCGAGCCTAACAGCCCGCAAGGAAAAAAATCAATTTGAAATTTTATGGTAAGAAAAAATATTTATTCATATGCATTTTCCCAAAAAATGAAACTGACAGTCTGAAAGAAGGAATACTGATTATCCTGAATCAAGGCAAATATAAGTTTAAAACATATTTAGAACTTTACATATAAAGTGCCCAACCATAGCTTTGAGTGTCATAAATAGAAATAAGATTTACTTACCCCAAGACACTCATCTACATATAGTAGATAGCCAAACCAGTACTGAAACGAGAATCAGTAGAGGTAATGGTATATAAGAGTATATCGTCGATCTGAAAAGGGAGGGAGAAGAAATCTCTACGACCGATAACAGAGAACCTATGAAATAGATCCCCTAGAGGAAGACCATTGTATTCAAATAGGCAATACTCTCTTCACATCCCTCTGACATTCACTGCACTGAGGGGAAAACCGGGCTTCAGCCTGCTGCGAAGCGCATATCAACGTAGAATCTAGCACAAACTTACTTCACCACCTCCATGGGAGGCAAAGTTTGTAAAACTGAATTGTGGGTGTGGTGAGGGGTGTATTTATAGGCATTTTGAGGTTTGGGAAACTTTGCCCCTCCTGGTAGGAATGTATATCCCATACGTCACTAGCTCATGGACTCTTGCTAATTACATGAAAGAAAAAAAATCTTCTCACAGGAGGTCTTATTCTGAATCCTATTAGATACCCTTGAGAGACAATGCTCTGAATCCAATGATTTTGGACAGAATCTACCCAAATGTTGTGGAAACATTTTAATCTGCCCCCCACCTGAACTGGAATGAGGGCCGCACCATCATGCAGACTTGGGGGCTGGCTTTGGTTTCTTAAAAGGCTTGGATTTATTCCAACATGAAGGCTTCCAATTGGAACCAGATTCCTTGGGGTAAGGATTTGGTTCCTTATTCTGTTGGAAAGAACGAAAACAATTCGAAGCTTTAGATTTACCTTTAGATCTTTTATCCTGAGGTAAAAACACTCACTTCCCCCCAGTGACAGTCGAAATAATGGAATCCAATTGAGAACCAAATAAATTTTTACCTTGGAAATAGATAGTAATCTAGACTTAGATACCATGTCAGCATTCCAATATTTGAGCCACAAAGCTCTTCTAGCTAAAATAGCTAAAGACAGATTTAACATCAATATTAATGATATCAAAAATAGTATCACAGATAAAATGATTAGCATGTTGAAGCAAGCGAACAATGGTAGAAAAACCAGAATCTGTTTCCTGTTGCGCTAAGCTTTCCAACCAAAAGGTTGATGCAGCTGCAACATCAGCTATATAAATTTTAGGCCTGAGAAGATGGCCAGAATGTAAATAAGCTTTCCTTAGATAAGATTCAAGTTTCCTATCTAAAGGATCCTTAAAGGAAGTACTATCTTCCATAGGGATAGTAGTACGTTTGGCAAGAGTAGAAATAGCCCCATCAACTTTGTGGATTTTTTCTCAAAACTCCAATCTAGCTATTGGCAAAGGATACGACTTTTAAAACCTAGGAGGAGGAATAAAAGTACCACCAGATCTATTCCATTCCTTTGAAGTCATATCAGAAACAGCATCAGGAACTGGAAAAAACAGAATTTATGTTTACCTGATAAATTTCTTTCTCCTACGGTGTGTCCGGTCCACGGCTTCATCCTTACTTGTGGGAATATTCTCTTCCCTAACAGGAAATGGCAAAGAGAGCACAGCAAAAGCTGTCCATATAGCTCCCCCTCTGGCTCCGCCCCCCAGTCATTCGACCGACGGTTAGGAGAAAAAGGAGAAACTATAGGGTGCCGTGGTGACTAGTGTACAGAAATAAAAAATTTAAACCTGACTAAAAGCCAGGGCGGGCCGTGGACCGGACACACCGTAGGAGAAAGAAATTTATCAGGTAAACATAAATTCTGTTTTCTCCTACATTGGTGTGTCCGGTCCACGGCTTCATCCTTACTTGTGGGAACCAATACCAAAGCTTTAGGACACGGATGAAGGGAGGGAATAAGTCAGGTTACCTAAACGGAAGGCATCACGGCTTGCAAAACCTTTCTCCCAAAAACAGCCTCCGAAGAAGCATAAGTATCGAATTTGTAAAATTTGGCAAAAGTATGCAGAGAAGACCAAGTCACTGCCTTACAGATCTGATCAACAGAAGCCTCGATCTTGAAGGCCCATGTGGAAGCCACAGCTCTAGTAGAGTGAGCTGTAATTCGTTCAGGAGGCTGCCGTCCGGCAGTCTCATAAGCCAATCGGATGATGCTTTTCAGCCAAAAAGAAAGATGTAGCAGTGGCTTTCTGCCCTCTCCTCTTACCAGAATAAACGACAAACAAAGATGATGTTTGTCTGAAATCCTTTGTTGCTTCTAAATAGAATTTTTAAGCATGGACCACATCTAGGTTGTGTAACAAACGTTCCTTCTTTGAAACTGGATTCGGACATAGAGAAGGAACAACTATTTCCTGGTTAATATTCCTGTTGGAAACTACTTTTGGAAGAAAACCAGGTTTGGTACGTAAAACTACCTTATCTGCATGAAATACCAGATAGGGAGAAGTACACTGCAAAGCAGATAATTCAGAAACTCTTCTAGCAGAAGAAATAGCAACTAAAAACAGAACTTTCCAAGATAATAACTTAATATCTATGGAATGCAAAGGTTCAAACGGAACCCCTTGAAGAACTGAAAGAACTAAGTTTAGGCTCCAAGGAGGAGTCATAGGTCTGTAAACAGGCTTGATTCTGACTAACGCCTGTACAAACGCTTGTACATCTGGCACAGCTGCCAGACGTTTGTGCAACAAGACAGACAGAGCAGATATCTGTCCCTTTAGAGAACTAGCTGACAGACCTTTCTCCAAACCCTCTTGGAGAAAGGAAAGAATCCTAGGAATTTTGATTTTACTCCAAGAAAAACCCTTGGATTCACACCAACGGATATATTTGTGCCATATCTTATGGTAAATTTTTCCTAGTCACAGGCTTTCTGGCTTGAACCAGAGTATCTATGACTGAATCTGAAAACCCACACTTAGATAGAATCAAGCGTTCAATTTCCAAGCAGTCAGTTGCAGAGAGACTAGATTTGGATGTTCAAATGGACCTTGTACTAGAAGATCCTGTCTCAAAGGTAGCTTCCATGGTGGAGCCGATGACATATTCACCAGGTCTGCATACCAAGTCCTGCGTGGCCACGCAGGAGCTATTAGAATCACGAGGCCTTCTCCTGTTTGATCCTGGCTACCAGCCTGGGAAGGAGAGGGAACAGTGGAAACACATAGGCTAGATTGAACGACCAAGGCGCCACTAATGCATCCACCAGTGTCGCCCTGGGATCCCTGGATCTGGATCCGTATTGAGGAACCTTGAAGTTCTGACGAGACGCCATCAGATCCATATCCGGATTGCCCCAACGTTGAGTTAACTGGGCAAAGACCTCCGGGTGGAGTTCCCACTCCCCCGGATGAAAAGTCTGACGACTTAAATAATCCGCCTCCCAGTTGTCTACTCCTGGGATGTGGATTGCAGATAGGTGGCAGGAGTGATCCTCCGCCCATTTGATGATCTTGGATACCTCTGTCATCGCCAAGGAACTCTTTGTTCCCCCCTGATGATTGATGTACGCTACAGTCATGTTGTCCGACTGAAATCTTATGAATCTGGCCTTCGCTAGGTGAGGCCAGGCCAGGAGCGCATTGAATATCGCTCTCAGTTCCAAAATGTTTATCGGGAGAAGGTACTCTTCCCGAGACCATAGACCCTGAGCTTTCAGGGAGTCCCAGACCGCGCCCCAGCCTAAGAGACTGGCGTCGGTCGTGACGATGACCCACTCTGGTCTGCGGAAACTCATTCCCTGAGACAGGTGATCCTGAGTCAACCACCAGCGGAGTGAGTCTCTGGTTACCTGGTCTACTTGAATCTGGGGAGACAAGTCTGCATAATCCCCATTCCACTGTTTGAGCATGCACAGTTGCAATGGTCTTAGATGAATTCGAGTAAAAGGAACCACGTCCATTGCTGCAACCATTAGTCCTATTACCTCCATGCACTGAGCTATAGAAGGCTGTGGAATAGATTGAAGAACTTGACAAGCGTTTAGAAGTTTTAATTTTCTGACCTCTGTCAGAAAAATCTTCATTTCTACAGAATCTATTATTGTTCCCAGAAAGGGAACCCTTGTGGACGGGGACAGGGAACTCTTTTCTACGTTCACCTTCCACCCGTGAGACCTGAGAAAGGCTAATACAATGTCTGTATGAGCCCTTGATCTGGAAAAGGACGACGCTTGGATTAGGATGTCGTCTAAGTAAGGTGCCACCGGTCTTAGAACCGCTAGTAGGGACCCTAGCACCTTTGTGAAAATTCTGGGAGCAGTGGCTAAACCGAACAGAAGAGCCACAAACTGGTAATGTTTGTCCAGAAAGGCGAACCTTAGGAACTGATGATGATCTTTGTGGATAGGAATATGTAGGTACGCATCCTTTAAGTCCACGGTAGTCATGTATTGACCCTCCTGGATTGTTGGTAAAATCGTTCGAATGGTTTCCATTTTGAATGATGGAACTCTGAGGAATTTGTTTAGAATTTTTAAATCCAGAATTGGCCTGAAAGTTCTCTCTTTTTTGGGAACTACAAACAGGTTTGAGTAAAACCCCAGACCTTGTTCCGCTATTGGAACTGGGTGTATCACTCCCATCTTTAATAGGTCTCCTACGCAATATAGGAATGCCTGTCTCTTTATCTGGTCTGAAGATAAGCGAGACATGTGGAACCTTCCCCTTGGAGGAAGTTCCTTGAACTCTAGAAGATACCCGAGAGACTATTTCTAGCGCCCAGGGATCCGGAACATCTCTTGCCCAAGCCTGAGCAAAGAGAGAAAGTCTGCCCCCTACTAGATCCGGTCCCGGATCGGGGGCTACCCCTTCATGCTGTCTTGGTAGCAGCAGCAGGCTTCTTGGCCTGTTTACCCTTGTTCCAGCCTTGCATTGGTTTCCATGCTGGTTTGGGCTGGGAAGCGTTACCCTCTTGTCTAGAGGCTGCAGAGTTAGGAGACGGTCCGTTCCTGAAATTGCGAAAGGAATGAAAATTAGACTTATTCTTAGCCTTGAAAGGCCTATCCTGTGGGAGGGCATGGCCCTTTCCCCCAGTGATGTCTGAAATAATCTCCTTAAATTCTGGCCCAAAAAGGGTCTTACCTTTGAAAGGAATATTAAGCAGTTTTGTCTTGGACGACACATCCGCCGACCAAGATTTTAGCCAAAGCGCTCTGCGCACCACTATTGCAAAACCTGAATTTTTCGCCGCTAATTTAGCCAATTGAAAAGCGGCATCTAAAATAAAGGAATTAGCCAACTTTAGTGCGTGAATTCTGTCCATGACTTCCTCATATGGAGTCTCCTTATGGAGCGAATTTTCTAGTTCCTCGAACCAAAAAGACGCCGCCGTGGTGACAGGAATAATACACGAAATTGGTTGGAGAAGGAAACCTTGCTGAACAAATATCTTTTTAAGCAATCCTTCCAATTTTTTATCCATAGGATCTTTGAAAGCACAACTGTCCTCAATGGGAATAGTTGTGCGCTTGGCCAACGTAGAAACTGCCCCCTCAACCTTAGGGACTGTTTGCCATGCGTCCCTTCTGGGGTCGACAATGGGGAACATTTTCTTAAATATAGAAGGTGGGACAAAAGGTATACCTGGCTTCTCCCACTCCTTAGTCACTATGTCCGCCACCCTCTTGGGTATCGGAAAGGCATCAGCGTGCACAGGGACCTCTAGGAATTTGTCCATTTTGCACAATTTCTCTGGAATCGCCAAAGAGTCACAATCATCAAGAGTAGTTAGCACCTGATTAAGCAGGGCGCGGAGATGTTCTAACTTAAATTTAAATGCCACGATATCAGGTTCTGCCTGCTGAGAAACTTTTCCTGAATCAGAAATTTCTCCCTCAGACAGACCCTCCCTCACTTCCAAGTCAGACTGGTGTGAGGGTATAACAGATAAATTATCGTCAGCGCCCACTTGCTCATCCTCTGTATTTAAAACTGAGCAATCACGCTTTCTGGGAAATGCTGGCAGTTTGGATAAAAGATTTGCTATAGAATTATCCATTACTGCAGTTAATTGCTGCATAGTAACAAGCATTGGCGAGCTAGATGTACTAGGTGTCGCCTGCGCGGGCAAAACTGGTGTTGACACAGAAGGAGAGGATGATGAACTATCCCACTACCTTCATTTGAAGAATCATCTTGCGCAACCTTATTAAATGTGACAGTACCCCTTACTTTGTTTGGACGCCATGGCACAATTTGAACATGCATTTAAAGGGGGAACCACCTTGGCCTCCATACACACAGAACATATGCTATCTGAAGGTATAGACATGTTACACTTTGGCAGGCTATTAATGCAATAAAACCGTTTTTAAACAAAACCGTTACTGTCTCTTTAAATAATAAACAGAGCACACTTTATTTCTGAATGTTTGAAAAACTATGAAGGAAATATCCAATTTAAATTTGCACCCTAGTGTCATAATGCTTTGAAAGCATTGCACACCAAATTTCAAGTCTCTAACCCCTTAAATGAGCAAACCGGAGCTAATTGTTCAATTTACCAGTTTAAGCCCACTACAGTCCCTGCCACAGCCTTTGCTGCGGCTTTTACCTTCCTTGGGGGTTATTCACCACAGAAATAAGCCTTCTTGAAATTGTTTTTATGGTCACAGGAACCTCTCACATGAAGCTGCATGCACTGCTTCCAAAAGTAACTGCGCAACTGAGGCACGAAAATGAGGCCTCCTCCCTCTGCATACCAGAGTGAAGGGGCCTTCCTGACTAGATTAGGTGTCTAAACAACTGCCAGGCGTAATAAAAACGTTCCCAAAAGTGTTTCAAAGTCACAAAACACTCCAAAAGTCATATAAATATTATATAAATCAATCGATTTAGCCCACAATAGTGTCAACCAGTATAGAGCCCATTTATAAGCCTTCATTTTGTTATGAGTCTAAGAAAACGGCTTACCGATCCCATAAGGGAAAATGACAGTCTTCTAGCATTACTATGTCTTGTTAGAAAAGAGACTAGTCATACCTGGAGCAGAAAAGTCTGCAAACTGTTCCCCCCAACTGAAGTTCTCTGGTTTCAACAGTCCTGCGTGGGAACAGCAATGGATTTTAGTTACTGTTGCTAAAATCATACTCTTAACAGAACTCTTCATCACTTTCTGTTGTAGAGTAAATAGTACAAACCGGCACTATTTTAAAATAATAAACTCTTGATAGAAGAAATAAAACTACAACTAACACCACATACTCTTTACCATCCCCGTGGAGATGCTACTTGTTCAGAGCAGGCAAAGAGAATGACTGGGGGGCGGAGCCAGAGGGGGAGCTATATGGACAGCTTTTGCTGTGCTCTCTTTGCCATTTCCTGTTAGGGAAGAGAATATTCCCACAAGTAAGGATCAAGCCGTGGACCGGACACACCAATGTAGGAGAAACCTCTGGAGTAACCACAGGAGGTTTATAAACAGAATTTAAACGTTTACTAGTTTTAATATCAAGAGGACTAGTTTCCTCAATATCCAATGTAATTAACACTTCTTTCAACAAATAACGAATATACTCCATCTTAAAGAGATAAGTAGATTTGTCAGTGTCAATATCTGAGGTAGGATCTTCTAAATCAGATAGATCCTCAGAGGAGGATAATTCAGTATGTTGTCGGTCATTTGAAATTTCATCAACTTTATGAGAAGTTTTAAAATACTTTTTTGTTTATTAGAATGCGGAATGGCAGACAAAGCTTTCTGAATCGCATCAGCAATAAAAACAGAATTTATGTTTACCTGATAAATTACTTTCTCCAACGGTGTGTCCGGTCCACGGCGTCATCCTTACTTGTGGGATATTCTCTTCCCCAACAGGAAATGGCAAAGAGCCCAGCAAAGCTGGTCACATGATCCCTCCTAGGCTCCGCCTACCCCAGTCATTCGACCGACGTTAAGGAGGAATATTTGCATAGGAGAAACCATATGGTACCGTGGTGACTGTAGTTAAAGAAAATAAAATATCAGACCTGATTAAAAAAACCAGGGCGGGCCGTGGACCGGACACACCGTTGGAGAAAGTAATTTATCAGGTAAACATAAATTCTGTTTTCTCCAACATAGGTGTGTCCGGTCCACGGCGTCATCCTTACTTGTGGGAACCAATACCAAAGCTTTAGGACACGGATGAAGGGAGGGAGCAAATCAGGTCACCTAAATGGAAGGCACCACGGCTTGCAAAACCTTTCTCCCAAAAATAGCCTCAGAAGAAGCAAAAGTATCAAACTTGTAAAATTTGGTAAAAGTGTGCAGTGAAGACCAAGTCGCTGCCCTACATATCTGATCAACAGAAGCCTCGTTCTTGAAGGCCCATGTGGAAGCCACAGCCCTAGTGGAATGAGCTGTGATTCTTTCGGGAGGCTGCCGTCCGGCAGTCTCGTAAGCCAATCTGATGATGCTTTTAATCCAAAAAGAGAGAGAGGTAGAAGTTGCTTTTTGACCTCTCCTTTTACCGGAATAAACAACAAACAAGGAAGATGTTTGTCTAAAATCCTTTGTAGCATCTAAATAGAATTTTAGAGCGCGAACAACATCCAAATTGTGCAACAAACGTTCCTTCTTTGAAACTGGTTTCGGACACAGAGAAGGTACGATAATCTCCTGGTTAATGTTTTTGTTAGAAACAACTTTTGGAAGAAAACCAGGTTTAGTACGTAAAACCACCTTATCTGCATGGAACACCAGATAAGGAGGAGAACACTGCAGAGCAGATAATTCTGAAACTCTTCTAGCAGAAGAAATTGCAACTAAAAACAAAACTTTCCAAGATAATAACTTAATATCAACGGAATGTAAGGGTTCAAACGGAACCCCCTGAAGAACTGAAAGAACTAAATTGAGACTCCAAGGAGGAGTCAAAGGTTTGTAAACAGGCTTAATTCTAACCAGAGCCTGAACAAAGGCTTGAACATCTGGCACAGCTGCCAGCTTTTTGTGAAGTAACACAGACAAGGCAGAAATCTGTCCCTTCAGGGAACTTGCAGATAATCCTTTTTCCAATCCTTCTTGAAGGAAGGATAGAATCTTAGGAATCTTAACCTTGTCCCAAGGGAATCCTTTAGATTCACACCAACAGATATATTTTTTCCAAATTTTGTGGTAAATCTTTCTAGTTACAGGCTTTCTGGCCTGAACAAGAGTATCGATAACAGAATCTGAGAACCCTCGCTTCGATAAGATCAAGCGTTCAATCTCCAAGCAGTCAGCTGGAGTGAAACCAGGTTCGGATGTTCGAACGGACCCTGAACAAGAAGGTCTCGTCTCAAAGGTAGCTTCCAAGGTGGAGCCGATGACATATTCACCAGATCTGCATACCAAGTCCTGCGTGGCCACGCAGGAGCTATCAAGATCACCGACGCCCTCTCCTGATTGATCCTGGCTACCAGCCTGGGGATGAGAGGAAACGGCGGGAACACATAAGCTAGTTTGAAGGTCCAAGGTGCTACTAGTGCATCCACTAGAGCCGCCTTGGGATCCCTGGATCTGGACCCGTAGCAAGGAACTTTGAAGTTCTGACGAGAGGCCATCAGATCCATGTCTGGAATGCCCCACAGCTGAGTGACTTGGGCAAAGATTTCCGGATGGAGTTCCCACTCCCCCGGATGCAATGTCTGACGACTCAGAAAATCCGCTTCCCAATTTTCCACTCCTGGGATGTGGATAGCAGACAGGTGGCAGGAGTGAGACTCCGCCCATAGAATGATTTTGGTCACTTCTTCCATCGCTAGGGAACTCCTTGTTCCCCCCTGATGGTTGATGTACGCAACAGTTGTCATGTTGTCTGATTGAAACCGTATGAACTTGGCCCTCGCAAGCTGAGGCCAAGCCTTGAGAGCATTGAATATCGCTCTCAGTTCCAGAATATTTATCGGTAGAAGAGATTCTTCCCGAGACCAAAGACCCTGAGCTTTCAGGGATCCCCAGACCGCGCCCCAGCCCATCAGACTGGCGTCGGTCGTGACAATGACCCACTCTGGTCTGCGGAATGTCATCCCTTGTGACAGGTTGTCCAGGGACAGCCACCAACGGAGTGAGTCTCTGGTCCTCTGATCTACTTGTATCTTCGGAGACAAGTCTGTATAATCCCCATTCCACTGACTGAGCATGCACAGTTGTAATGGTCTTAGATGAATGCGCGCAAAAGGAACTATGTCCATTGCCGCTACCATCAACCCGATCACTTCCATGCACTGAGCTATGGAAGGAAGAGGAACGGAATGAAGTATCCGACAAGAGTCTAGAAGTTTTGTTTTTCTGGCCTCTGTCAGAAATATCCTCATTTCTAAGGAGTCTATTATTGTTCCCAAGAAGGGAACCCTTGTTGACGGAGATAGAGAACTCTTTTCCACGTTCACTTTCCATCCGTGAGATCTGAGAAAGGCCAGGACAATGTCCGTGTGAGCCTTTGCTTGAGGAAGGGACGACGCTTGAATCAGAATGTCGTCCAAGTAAGGTACTACAGCAATGCCCCTTGGTCTTAGCACAGCTAGAAGGGACCCTAGTACCTTTGTGAAAATCCTTGGAGCAGTGGCTAATCCGAAAGGAAGCGCCACGAACTGGTAATGCTTGTCCAGGAATGCGAACCTTAGGAACCGATGATGTTCCTTGTGGATAGGAATATGTAGATACGCATCCTTTAAATCCACCGTGGTCATGAATTGACCTTCCTGGATGGAAGGAAGAATAGTTCGAATGGTTTCCATCTTGAACGATGGAACCTTGAGAAACTTGTTTAAGATCTTGAGATCTAAGATTGGTCTGAACGTTCCCTCTTTTTTGGGAACTATGAACAGATTGGAGTAGAACCCCATCCCTTGTTCTCTTAATGGAACAGGATGAATCACTCCCATTTTTAACAGGTCTTCTACACAATGTAAGAATGCCTGTCTTTTTATGTGGTCTGAAGACAACTGAGACCTGTGGAACCTCCCCCTTGGGGGAAGCCCCTTGAATTCCAGAAGATAACCTTGGGAGACTATTTCTAGCGCCCAAGGATCCAGAACATCTCTTGCCCAAGCCTGAGCGAAGAGAGAGAATCTGCCCCCCACCAGATCCGGTCCCGGATCGGGGGCCAACATTTCATGCTGTCTTGGTAGCAGTGGCAGGTTTCTTGGCCTGCTTTCCCTTGTTCCAGCCTTGCATTGGTCTCCAAGCTGGCTTGGCTTGAGAAGTATTACCCTCTTGCTTAGAGGACGTAGCACTTTGGGCTGGTCCGTTTCTACGAAAGGGACGAAAATTAGGTTTATTTTTTGCCTTGAAAGGCCGATCCTGAGGAAGGGCGTGGCCCTTACCCCCAGTGATATCAGAGATAATCTCTTTCAAGTCAGGGCCAAACAGCGTTTTCCCCTTGAAAGGAATGTTAAGTAGCTTGTTCTTGGAAGACGCATCAGCCGACCAAGATTTCAACCAAAGCGCTCTGCGCGCCACAATAGCAAACCCAGAATTCTTAGCCGCTAACCTAGCCAATTGCAAAGTGGCGTCTAGGGTAAAAGAATTAGCCAATTTGAGAGCATTGATTCTGTCCATAATCTCCTCATAAGGAGGAGAATCACTATCGACCGCCTTTATCAGCTCATCGAACCAGAAACATGCGGCTGTAGCGACAGGGACAATGCATGAAATTGGTTGTAGAAGGTAACCCTGCTGAACAAACTCTTTTTAAGCAGACCTTCTAATTTTTTATCCATAGGATCTTTGAAAGCACAACTATCCTCTATGGGTATAGTGGTGCGTTTGTTTAAAGTGGAAACCGCTCCCTCGACCTTGGGGACTGTCTGCCATAAGTCCTTTCTGGGGTCGACCATAGGAAACAATTTTTTAAATATGGGGGGAGGGACGAAAGGAATACCGGGCCTTTCCCATTCTTTATTAACAATGTCCGCCACCCGCTTGGGTATAGGAAAAGCTTCTGGGAGCCCCGGCACCTCTACGCGAAAATGAGGCTCTGCCTATGCTTTGGGAAAGCCCCTAAAGAATAAGGTGTCTAAAACAGTGCCTGCCGATATTATTATATCAAAATACCCAAATAAAATGATTCCTCAAGGCTAAATATGTGTTAATAATGAATCGATTTAGCCCAGAAAAAGTCTACAGTCTTAATAAGCCCTTGTGAAGCCCTTATTTACGATCGTAATAAACATGGCTTACCGGATCCCATAGGGAAAATGACAGCTTCCAGCATTACATCGTCTTGTTAGAATGTGTCATACCTCAAGCAGCAAGAGACTGCTCACTGTTCCCCCAACTGAAGTTAATTGCTCTCAACAGTCCTGTGTGGAACAGCCATGGATTTTAGTGACGGTTGCTAAAATCATTTTCCTCATACAAACAGAAATCTTCATCTCTTTTCTGTTTCTGAGTAAATAGTACATACCAGCACTATTTCAAAATAACAAACTCTTGATTGAATAATAAAAACTACAGTTAAACACTAAAAAACTCTAAGCCATCTCCGTGGAGATGTTGCCTGTACAACGGCAAAGAGAATGACTGGGGTAGGCGGAGCCTAGGAGGGATCATGTGACCAGCTTTGCTGGGCTCTTTGCCATTTCCTGTTGGGGAAGAGAATATCCCACAAGTAAGGATGACGCCGTGGACCGGACACACCTATGTTGGAGAAATCTTTTATATTCACAGGGATATCATGTACATTAGATATTGAAGGAACAACAGGCATTGTACTAGTACTGATGGATACATTCTCTGCATGTAAAAGCTCATCATGACAACTGTTACATACTACAGCTGGAGATATAATCTCCACTAACTTACAACAGATACACTTATCTTTGGTAGAACTGTTATCAGGCAGCAGGGATCCAACAGTGGTTTGAGGCAGTATCAGATTGAGACATCTTGCAAATGTAAGAGAAAAAAAAACAAAAGCATAATTATCAATTTCCTTATATGGCATTTTCAGGAATGGGGAAAAAAAAAAATGTAAACAGCATAACCCTCTGAGCATAGAAAAAAGGCAAGAGGCATATATATATATATATATATATATATATATATATATATATATATATATATATATATATATAAAATTATTTGGCGACAAGTATGACGCGCAATGCAAAACTAAATTTTTTGGCGCCAACATCCGTCAATGACGCAACTCGCGTCATGGTAGACAAAACCTTGTGCAAGGAAACCCGACGTCAACTAAGACGCCGGAAATGGCGAATTTGAGTCACCGAAGGTACCTTCGTGCCAAAAAATTCTTGCACCAAGAATGACGCAATAAATATCAGCATTTTGCAGCCTCTCGAGCCTAAATTTTTCCCACGAAAATTAATGAAAACAGTCAATTTTGAAGAAATGTTTTCCCAATTTTGAAACGGATAGTCTGAAGAGGTAGGAGATGAATCTCTACGACCGATAACAGAGAACCTATTAAAAGATTTCCCGTGAGGAAAACCATAGAATTCAATAGGTGATACTCCCTTCACATCCCTCTGACATTCACTGTACTCAGAGGAATCTGGCTTCAAAATGCTGAGAAGCGCATATCACAGAAGAAAATAAAGCACAAACTTACTTCACCACCTCCATAGGAGGCAAAGTTTGTAAAACTGAATTGTGTGTGTGGTGAGGGGTGTATTTCCCATACGTCACTAGCTCATGGACTCTTGCCAACTACATGAAAGAAAAAATGTCGCCCGCAGATCGCATACACTGTCTGGTAACTGACGCTCAAGTAATCCCCTACACAAACACTAACCTCTGAAGGGCTGGAGGTCAGTCCTAAATCAGCCTGCGGTAGTCTCCTCACACAATACATAGAGGTACCGCTGCTGAAGGGGGAGACAAACATGTCGGTCATACATGAGAAAGCCTCTCCCTGAAATAAATATGGTGAAGCTACCTCAGCTAACAGGGACTATGAAAGAAAAGTGCTAGCCTTTTTAGCTCCTCCAACTCCATTACCTCACATGGGTAAAATGAAAATCAAAGCCCTGCCACACAGACTGTCTGTTCCAAGGACCCCAGAACCACCAAGAAATAAGTGCCCTAAAACACTGGTTTAAAATGCCAATACCACAGTGCAATAAGTAGTACATGAGGAGATCACTGTGACCCCTTGTAGAGAAAGCATCTATACAAAAGAACCGAGCAGAGATAGGAGCCTGAGGGAATACTATTGTCAGCCCACTTTTACATCACTGGCCTCCAAAATTTCAGCTTTTAAATATTTTAACAGCCAAGTGGGAGTACTGTACAGCCCCAACACCCCATAAAGTCTGGGTCTTTACTACTCAGACCAGTCAATAGGCTATAGACATGACTATCTTTGTATTGGTTGCTTAATCCAAGAAGCTGCTCCGCTGCAAATATTGCAAACTAGCGGATATTAGACATAATAAAATACATACCCCTCCTGAGGGTAGCAGATCCCACTAGGTCCCTGATAACCCAGTCCTTCCACTGATACTTCTTGTTCTATGAAACATAAGGACTTACCCTCCAGGGTCTTCTGCTGTGGAGCAATCACAGCAGCTCCAGGTAGTCTTATCAGACCGCTGACAGGGACCTGAAGACACAAGAAAAGCATAGTAACCAACCCTGGTTTTCTATATAGGGGTTAGCATACATTTTTAGAAGGAAAGTAAGGACTGCTTCACCAACCTCAAACAACGAATAGCCACCATTACTCTTACTAAAGAGGATTACATGGACACTGCATTGACCCAATCCTTGCTTGCAGGGAAAAACAAAAATGTATGCTTACCTGATAAATTTCTCTTTCCGGGCATGGAGAGTCAACGATTTTATTAAAATTACTAGTGGGAATTCAACTCCTGGCCAGCAGGAGGCAAAGAGCACTCCAGCAGAGCTGTTAAGTGTCACTTCCCTTATCCATAATCCCCATTCATTCGGCTGAAGGAAAATGGAAAAAGGTAACAAGGGTATAGAGGTGCCTGAGGTTTATACCAAAAAATCTGCCGTCTTAAAGGGACAGTCAAGTCCAAAAAAAACTTTCATGATTTAAATAGGGCATGCAATTTTAAACAACTTACCAATTTACTTTTATCACCAATTTTGCTTTGTTCTCTTGGTATTCTTAGTTGAAAGCTAAAACTAGGAGGTTCATATGCTAATTTCTTAGACCTTGAAGACTGCCTCTAATCTGAATGCATTTTGACCACCAGAGGGCATTAGTTCACATGTTTCATATAGATAACATTGAGCTCATGCACGTAAAGTGACTTAGGACTGAGCACTGATTGGCTAAACTGCATGTCTGTCAAAAGAATTGAAATAAGGGGGCAATCAGCAGAAGCTTAGATACAAGGTAATTACAGAGGTAAAACGTGTATTATTATAACTGTGTTCGTTGTGCAAAACTGGGGAACGGGTAATAAAGGGATTATCTTTCTTTTTAAACAACAAAAATTCTGGTGTTGACTGTCCCTTTAAATGCAATAAGGGCGGTCGTGGACTCTCCATGCCCGGAAAGAAAGAAATGTATCAGGTAAACATACATTTTGTTTTCTTTCCTATGGCATGGATAGTCCACGATTTCATTGCAATTACTAGTGGGAACCAATACCCAAGCTAGAAGACACAGAATGAAAGGGAGGGAAAACAAAACAGGCAACCTAAACCGCTTTAAGAACTTATCTCCCAAAGGAAGCCTCAGCCGAGGCGAAAGTTCCAAATTTGCAGATTTTGGAAAAGGAATGCAATGGAGAACCAAGTGGTCACCTTGAAGATTTACTTCACCGAGCTTCAAATTTGAAAACCCAGGAAGAAGAGACAGCCCTAGTGGAATGAACCATATTTTTCTCAGGAGGCTGTTGTATAGCCGTCTCAAAAGCTAACCGGATAATACTTCTCAACCAGAGAGAAAGTAGAAGTCGCCTTCTGACCCTTAAGTTTACCAGCGAAAACAACTATCAGAAGATTGTCGAAAATCCTTAGTTGCGTGCAGATAAATTCTTAGAGTAAACACAACATCCAGGTTGTGCAACATCCTTCTGAAAAGAGGGGTTAGGACAAAAAGGAACAACAATTTCTTGATGTTGAGATCCGACAATCTTACAAAAAAAGTCCCCACTTAGAACAAAGGACCGCCTTACTGCATGAAACATGAGGTAAGGAGGATCGCATTGAAGAGCCTAAGTTACGAGACTCAACTGAATGCATAGACTTAAACGAAGCCTGATGAAAATCTAAGAACAAGGTTAATACTCCAAGGAGGAGTAACAGGTTAAAATACAGGCTTGGTTCTGACGATGCCTGAACAAAAAAAAAAAAAAAAAAAAAAAAAAAAAGTAAACATCTGGCAGATCTGCCAAACACTAGTATAAAAGAATAGACAGTACAGAAATGGACCCTTCAGAGAACTGAGTGGAAAAAAAATCCTTCTCCAGGTAATCCTGAAGAAAGGAAGAAAAGCGGGGAATCCTCATCTGACTCCAAAACAAATAAGTTAAGAAAACAGAATTTATGTTTACCTGATAAATTTCTTTCTCCTACGGTGTGTCCGGTCCATGGCTTCATCCTTACTTGTGGGATATTCTCATTCCCTACAGGAAATGGCAAAGAGCACACAGCAAAGCTGTCCATATAGCCCCCCCTCTGGCTCCGCACCCCAGTCATTCGACCGACGGTTAGGAGAAAAAGGAGAAACTATAAGGTGCCGTGGTGACTGTAGTGTACAGAAAAATAAAAATTTTAAACCTGACTAAAAGCCAGGGCGGGCCGTTGACCGGTCACACCGTAGGAGAAAGAAATTTATCAGGTAAACATAAATTCTGTTTCCTCCTACATT
>NW_026510824.1:0-83770 GCF_027579735.1 Bombina bombina | reverse complement strand
ATAAATGAATGGTTAAAGTATTTAAGCGGTCAAAAGATGATACTGATCGTAGCTTGCAATGTAATTAACATGAGTGCTTGTTACATGAGGCCTGTTAGCTGCAGCCATGACACAGGAAAACATCATAAAACTACAAGGGCGGAGCAATACACAAAAAGGAAATGCACAATAGGTCAGAGGTAAGATACTATAGAAAACAAGAGCATTATCAAAAAGTGTCAGTAGATGGCAGTACAGAACAAACACAGGGAAGCCTTGAGAACAATGGCATAAAAATATGATTTCTTAACTATAACAACATGAACATAACAGAGGCTATGTAATATTCTATGCCTCATTGAGGCAGCACAATGACCCTCTTTGTAATAAATTATGTAATGTTTTCATACTAGTATTTAGCTAAAAATTAACTAATTATGTCTCTTCAGGTGTTTTTTAAAGAAATATTTTTAAATATATTGGAGACTTCAACAAGTTCCTTTGAACACAAGTGGATGGTTATACAAACCCTGACAAGGATTTGTGCAGGTATTTTAATTTTTTTTGTAACAAAATGTATTAATTTAAAGGGATATGATACCCCACATTTTTTCTTTTATAATTCTGATAGAGCATGCGATTTTAAACGACTTTCTAATTTACTTCTATTATCACATTTTCTTTTTTTTTCTTGTTATCTTTTGTTGAAAAGCAGCAGTGTATTCTTAGGAGCTGGCCCATTTTTGGAGCCCTATATAGCAGCAATTTTTGCAGGAATGTTATCCATTTGCAGGAGCACTAGCTGGTAGCACTATTTCCTTCCATGTAATGCTCCAGATACCTATCTAGGTATCTTTACTGAGAATATCATGGGAACTACGCAAATTTGATAATGGTAAATTGAAAACTTTTTAAAATTATATGATCTGTCTGAATCACAAAATAACATTTTCATATCCCTTTTAAATATAAAATAAATAATTCTCTCTTTTTGTTTTTTTTTTATTAGATGCCCAGTGTGTTGTGGATATTTACGTGAACTATGACTGTGACTTAAATGCTGCTAATATTTTTGAACGACTTGTCAATGATTTGTCTAAAATTGCTCAAGGAAGAAGCGGACATGAACTTGGAATGACTCCGTTGCAGGTAAGAAAAAAATTGAAATAATATATTCCAACAAATAATTGATATATTCCGAAATAAAAAAAGTGATGTCTTTGCAGGAATTGTATATCTGAGCAGAGTTTGACAAACCCAGGTGCCAGGGACACATTGGTGCCCCATCACCCACATCAGTAATTTTAGGCTGGTGCGACTGGATGCATTTTAGGCCTCAGTTGTGATATACAAATGCAACTTTGGGCAAACTAAAATTTGCTTTAAAATACAAATCAATGTATAGAGTGTTAGAACCAATCAATAAACATGTTGAATCTGTCTACTCAATGCAAGTCAAAATTATTTAAGAAATGTGAACTGGAACATTGAATTAATAGTATTTTACACATGAATATCTATATTTATTCAAATATCGTAGGAGCTTAGTCTACGGAAGAAAGGATTGGAATGTTTAGTGTCAATATTAAAGTGTATGGTGGAATGGAGCAAAGATCTATACGTGAATCCCAATCATCAATCAATTCTTGGTGAGTACATAAAATGCTGATACTGCAATAGACTCTTTATTCACTGTTAATAGCCTTTTGTTATGTGGTGTTTTTTTTTTTTGAGGTTAAAATAGTACAGACAAAATTCTACAATAAATACAGAAAATGAAATACACTTGCTAACATTCCACATTCGGTGTATAACATAAGGAGTACACTGTCTGTAACAGAATAACATAACCATGAGATATCTCATCAACCTCGTATAACTAAAAGGCTACTCTCGGGCCTTTGTAATGCACTGCATCTCCTCAGAAGGTATACCTGTAAATATGAGACTACTCTTGGGTTTCTGTAAAATTGGCAATTTTTAGGATATTGCACATAAATGAATAAATTTCAAAAGCATTAGTACATTCATAGTATAGTTTCCTGCAAACTCACCTGAAGCCACTCTTGGACCCCCACCTCTGAGTCATAGAATATAACGTAAGCAAACTGTCACATTTCAGAACTATAGGCCATGTTTAAGTTTAATAAGTAGTTAAATTTCAAGCAATGCTTATTGAGGTTTAAAGGAACATAATACTCTCATGCTAAATCACTTGAAACTGATGCAGTATAACTGTAAAAAGCTGACAGGAAAATATCACCTGAGCATCTCTATGTAAAAAAGGAAGATATTTTACCTCACAATCTCCTCAGCTCAGCAGAGTAAGTTCTGTGTAAAAAGTTATACTCAGCTGCTCCCAGCTGCAGGTAAAAAAATAAATAAATGAACAGCAGCCAATCAGCATCAGCAGTGCTGAGGTCATGAACTCTTTTACTGTGATCTCATGAGATTTAACTTAACTCTCATGAGATTTCATTTAAACTTCCTTACACTGAATAGGGAAATAACATGAGAGTGCACGAGGCTCATCCCTTCGACTGTCCCGGGACATACATACTAATATGCTACTTAGAAATCCTTTACAATGGGATGTGGCTACTGAAGAACTTTTGAGGTAAAATATCTTTCTTTTTTACATAGAGATGTTCAGGTGATATTTCTTTCATGTAATTAGCAAGAGTCCATGAGCTAGTGACGTATGGGATATACATTCCTACCAGGAGGGGCAAAGTTTCCCAAACCTCAAAATGCCTACAAATACACCCCTCACCACACCCACAAATCAGTTTTACAAACTTTGCCTCCCGTGGAGGTGGTGAAGTAAGTTTGTGCTAGATTCTACGTTGATATGTGCTCCGCAGCAGGTTGGAGCCCGGTTTTCCTCTCAGCGTGCAGTGAATGTCAGAGAGATGTGAAGAGAGTATTGCCTATTTGAATTCAATGATCTCCTTCTACGGGGTCTATTTCATAGGTTCTCTGTTATCGGTCGTAGAGATTCATCTCTTACCTCCCTTTTCAGATTGACGATATACTCTTATATATACCATTACCTCTACTGATTCTCGTTTCAGTACTGGTTTGGCTTTCTACTACTTGTAGATGAGTGTCCTGGGGTAAGTAAGTCTTATTTTCTGTGACACTCTAAGCTATGGTTGGGCACTTTTATATAAAGTTCTAAATATATGTGTTCAAACATTTATTTGCCTTGATTCAGGATGTTCAATATTCAGTTTCATTATTTGGGATAATGCATTTGAATAATCAATTTTTTTCTTACCTTAAAATTTAACTTTCTCCAACATAGGTGTGTCCGGTCCACGGCGTCATCCTTACTTGTGGGATATTCTCTTCCCCAACAGGAAATGGCAAAGAGCCCAGCAAAGCTGGTCACATGATCCCTCCTAGGCTCCGCCTACCCCAGTCATTCTCTTTGCCGTTGTACAGGCAACATCTCCACAGAGATGGCTTAGAGTTTTTTAGTGTTTAACTGTAGTTTTTATTATTCAATCAAGAGTTTGTTATTTTGAAATAGTGCTGGTATGTACTATTTACTCAGAAACAGAAAAGAGATGAAGATTTCTGTTTGTATGAGGAAAATGATTTTAGCAACCGTCACTAAAATCCATGGCTGTTCCACACAGGACTGTTGAGAGCAATTAACTTCAGTTGGGGGAACAGTGAGCAGTCTCTTGCTGCTTGAGGTGTGACACATTCTAACAAGACGATGTAATGCTGGAAGCTGTCATTTTCCCTATGGGATCCGGTAAGCCATGTTTATTAAGATTGTAAATAAGGGCTTCACAAGGGCTTATTAAGACTGTAGACTTTTTCTGGGCTAAATCGATTCATTATTAACACATATTTAGCCTTGAGGAATCATTTATTCTGGGTATTTTGATATAATAATATCGGCAGGCACTGTTTTAGACACCTTATTCTTTAGGGGCTTTCCCAAATCATAGGCAGAGCCTCATTTTCGCGCCGGTGTTGCGCACTTGTTTTTGAGAGGCATGACATGCAGTCGCATGTGAGAGGAGCTCTGAATCTTAGAAAAGACTTTCTGAAGGCGTCATTTGGTATCGTATTCCCCTTTGGGCTTGGTTGGGTCTCAGCAAAGCAGATACCAGGGACTGTAAAGGGGTTAAAGTTAAAAACGGCTCCGGTTCCGTTATTTTAAGGGTTAAAGCTTACAAATTTGGTGTGCAATACTTTTAAGGCTTTAAGACACTGTGGTGATAATTTGGTGAATTTTGAACAATTCCTTCATGTTTTTTCGCAATTGCAGTAATAAAGTGTGTTCAGTTTAAAATTTAAAGTGACAGTAACGGTTTTATTTTAAAACGTTTTTTGTACTTTGTTATCAAGTTTATGCCTGTTTAACATGTCTGAACTACCAGATAGACTGTGTTCTGAATGTGGGGAAGCCAGAATTCCCATTCATTTAAATAAATGTGATTTATGTGACAATGACAATGATGCCCAAGATGATTCCTCAAGTGAGGGGAGTAAGCATGGTACTGCATCATTCCCTCCTTCGTCTACACGAGTCTTGCCCACTCAGGAGGCCCCTAGTACATCTAGCGCGCCAATACTCCTTACTATGCAACAATTAACGGCTGTAATGGATAATTCTGTCAAAAACATTTTAGCCAAAATGAACACTTATCAGCGTAAGCGCGACTGCTCTGTTTTAGATACTGAAGAGCATGACGACGCTGATAATAATGGTTCTGAAGGGCCCCTAACCCAGTCTGATGGGGCCAGGGAGGTTTTGTCTGAGGGAGAAATTACTGATTCAGGGAACATTTCTCAACAAGCTGAACCTGATGTGATTACGTTTAAATTTAAGTTGGAACATCTCCGCATTCTGCTTAAGGAGGTATTATCCACTCTGGATGATTGTGACAAGTTGGTCATCCCAGAGAAACTATGTAAAATGGACAAGTTCCTAGAGGTCCCGGGGCTCCCAGAAGCTTTTCCTATACCCAAGCGGGTGGCGGACATTGTTAATAAAGAATGGGAAAGGCCCGGTATTCCTTTCGTCCCTCCCCCCATATTTAAAAAATTGTTTCCTATGGTCGACCCCAGAAAGGACTTATGGCAGACAGTCCCCAAGGTCGAGGGAACGGTTTCCACTTTAAACAAACGCACCACTATACCCATAGAGGATAGTTGTGCTTTCAAAGATCCTATGGATAAAAAATTAGAAGGTTTACTTAAAAAGATGTTTGTTCAGCAGGGTTACCTTCTACAACCAATTTCATGCATTGTCCCTGTAGCTACAGCCGCATGTTTCTGGTTCGATGAGCTGATAAAGGCGGTCGATAGTGATTCTCCTCCTTATGAGGAGATTATGGACAGAATCAATGCTCTCAAATTGGCTAATTCTTTCACCCTAGACGCCACTTTGCAATTGGCTAGGTTAGCGGCTAAGAATTCTGGGTTTGCTATTGTGGCGCGCAGAGCGCTTTGGTTGAAATCTTGGTCAGCTGATGCGTCTTCCAAGAACAAGCTACTTAACATTCCTTTCAAGGGGAAAACGCTGTTTGGCCCTGACTTGAAAGAGATTATCTCTGATATCACTGGGGGTAAGGGCCACGCCCTTCCTCAGGATCGGCCTTTCAAGGCAAAAAATAAACCTAATTTTCGTCCCTTTCGTAGAAATGGACCAGCCCAAAGTGCTACGTCCTCTAAGCAAGAGGGTAATACTTCTCAAGCCAAGCCAGCTTGGAGACCAATGCAAGGCTGGAACAAGGGAAAGCAGGCCAAGAAACCTGCCACTGCTACCAAGACAGCATGAAATGTTGGCCCCCGATCCGGGACCGGATCTGGTGGGGGGCAGACTCTCTCTCTTCGCTCAGGCTTGGGCAAGAGATGTTCTGGATCCTTGGGCGCTAGAAATAGTCTCCCAAGGTTATCTTCTGGAATTCAAGGGGCTTCCCCCAAGGGGGAGGTTCCACAGGTCTCAGTTGTCTTCAGACCACATAAAAAGACAGGCATTCTTACATTGTGTAGAAGACCTGTTAAAAATGGGAGTGATTTATCCTGTTCCATTAAGAGAACAAGGGCTGGGGTTCTACTCCAATCTGTTCATAGTTCCCAAAAAAGAGGGAACGTTCAGACCAATCTTAGATCTCAAGATCTTAAACAAGTTTCTCAAGGTTCCATCGTTCAAGATGGAAACCATTCGAACTATTCTTCCTTCCATCCAGGAAGGTCAATTCATGACCACAGTGGATTTAAAGGATGCGTATCTACATATTCCTATCCACAAGGAACATCATCGGTTCCTAAGGTTCGCATTCCTGGACAAGCATTACCAGTTCGTGGCGCTTCC
The DNA here is from genome assembly GCF_027579735.1 of Bombina bombina. Classification (NCBI taxonomy): domain Eukaryota; kingdom Metazoa; phylum Chordata; class Amphibia; order Anura; family Bombinatoridae; genus Bombina; species Bombina bombina. The sequence continues at coordinate 77,451 of NW_026510824.1, read as the reverse complement.
TTTCGGATTAGCCACTGCTCCAAGGATTTTCACAAAGGTACTAGGGTCCCTTCTAGCTGTGCTAAGACCAAGGGGCATTGCTGTAGTACCTTACTTGGACGACATTCTGATTCAAGCGTCGTCCCTTCCTCAAGCAAAGGCTCACACGGACATTGTCCTGGCCTTTCTCAGATCTCACGGATGGAAAGTGAACGTGGAAAAGAGTTCTCTATCTCCGTCAACAAGGGTTCCCTTCTTGGGAACAATAATAGACTCCTTAGAAATGAGGATTTTTCTGACAGAGGCCAGAAAAACAAAACTTCTAGACTCTTGTCGGATACTTCATTCCGTTCCTCTTCCTTCCATAGCGCAGTGCATGGAAGTGATCGGTTTGATGGTAGCGGCAATGGACATAGTTCCTTTTGCGCGCATTCATCTAAGACCATTACAACTGTGCATGCTCAGTCAGTGGAATGGGGACTATACAGACTTGTCTCCGAAGATACAAATAAATCAGAGGACCAGAGACTCACTCCGTTGGTGGCTGTCCCTGGACAACCTGTCACAAGGGATGACATTCCGCAGACCGGAGTGGGTCATCGTCACGACCGACGCCAGTCTGATGGGCTGGGGCGCGGTCTGGGGATCCCTGAAAGCTCAGGGTCTTTGGTCTCGGGAAGAATCTCTTCTACCGATAAATATTCTGGAACTGAGAGCGATATTCAATGCTCTCAAGGCTTGGCCTCAGCTAGCGAGGGCCAAGTTCATACGGTTTCAATCAGACAACATGACAACTGTTGCGTACATCAACCATCAGGGGGGAACAAGGAGTTCCCTAGCGATGGAAGAAGTGACCAAAATCATTCTATGGGCGGAGTCTCACTCCTGCCACCTGTCTGCTATCCACATCCCAGGAGTGGAAAATTGGGAAGCGGATTTTCTGAGTCGTCAGACATTGCATCCGGGGGAGTGGGAACTCCATCCGGAAATCTTTGCCCAAGTCACTCAGCTGTGGGGCATTCCAGACATGGATCTGATGGCCTCTCGTCAGAACTTCAAAGTTCCTTGCTACGGGTCCAGATCCAGGGATCCCAAGGCGGCTCTAGTGGATGCACTAGTAGCACCTTGGACCTTCAAACTAGCTTATGTGTTCCCGCCGTTTCCTCTCATCCCCAGGCTGGTAGCCAGGATCAATCAGGAGAGGGCGTCGGTGATCTTGATAGCTCCTGCGTGGCCACGCAGGACTTGGTATGCAGATCTGGTGAATATGTCATCGGCTCCACCTTGGAAGCTACCTTTGAGACGAGACCTTCTTGTTCAGGGTCCGTTCGAACATCCGAATCTGGTTTCACTCCAGCTGACTGCTTGGAGATTGAACGCTTGATCTTATCGAAGCGAGGGTTCTCAGATTCTGTTATCGATACTCTTGTTCAGGCCAGAAAGCCTGTAACTAGAAAGATTTACCACAAAATTTGGAAAAAATATATCTGTTGGTGTGAATCTAAAGGATTCCCTTGGGACAAGGTTAAGATTCCTAAGATTCTATCCTTCCTTCAAGAAGGATTGGAAAAAGGATTATCTGCTAGTTCCCTGAAGGGACAGATTTCTGCCTTGTCTGTGTTACTTCACAAAAAGCTGGCAGCTGTGCCAGATGTTCAAGCCTTTGTTCAGGCTCTGGTTAGAATTAAGCCTGTTTACAAACCTTTGACTCCTCCTTGGAGTCTCAACTTAGTTCTTTCAGTTCTTCAGGGGGTTCCGTTTGAACCCTTACATTCCGTTGATATTAAGTTATTATCTTGGAAAGTTTTGTTTTTAGTTGCAATTTCTTCTGCTAGAAGAGTTTCAGAATTATCTGCTCTGCAGTGTTCTCCTCCTTATCTGGTGTTCCATGCAGATAAGGTGGTTTTACGTACTAAACCTGGTTTTCTTCCAAAAGTTGTTTCTAACAAAAACATTAACCAGGAGATTATCGTACCTTCTCTGTGTCCGAAACCAGTTTCAAAGAAGGAACGTTTGTTGCACAATTTGGATGTTGTTCGCGCTCTAAAATTCTATTTAGATGCTACAAAGGATTTTAGACAAACATCTTACTTGTTTGTTGTTTATTCCGGTAAAAGGAGAGGTCAAAAAGCAACTTCTACCTCTCTCTCTTTTTGGATTAAAAGCATCATCAGATTGGCTTACGAGACTGCCGGACGGCAGCCTCCCGAAAGAATCACAGCTCATTCCACTAGGGCTGTGGCTTCCACATGGGCCTTCAAGAACGAGGCTTCTGTTGATCAGATATGTAGGGCAGCGACTTGGTCTTCACTGCACACTTTTACCAAATTTTACAAGTTTGATACTTTTGCTTCTTCTGAGGCTATTTTTGGGAGAAAGGTTTTGCAAGCCGTGGTGCCTTCCATTTAGGTGACCTGATTTGCTCCCTCCCTTCATCCGTGTCCTAAAGCTTTGGTATTGGTTCCCACAAGTAAGGATGACGCCGTGGACCGGACACACCTATGTTGGAGAAAACAGAATTTATGTTTACCTGATAAATTACTTTCTCCAACGGTGTGTCCGGTCCACGGCCCGCCCTGGTTTTTTTAATCAGGTCTGATAATTTATTTTCTTTAACTACAGTCACCACGGTACCATATGGTTTCTCCTATGCAAATATTCCTCCTTAACGTCGGTCGAATGACTGGGGTAGGCGGAGCCTAGGAGGGATCATGTGACCAGCTTTGCTGGGCTCTTTGCCATTTCCTGTTGGGGAAGAGAATATCCCACAAGTAAGGATGACGCCGTGGACCGGACACACCGTTGGAGAAAGTAATTTATCAGGTAAACATAAATTCTGTTTTTTTCCCCTGTGGGCTGTTAGGCTCGCGGGGGCTGAAAATGCTTCATTTTATTGGCGCGGACTTTTTTGGCACAAAAAAATGTCTTTGTTATTTCCGGCGTCATACTTGTCACCGGAAGTTGCGTCATTTTTGACGTTTTTGCGCCAAAAGTGTCGGCGTTACCGGATGTGGCGTCATTTTTTGGCGCTAACAGCATTTATGCGCCAAATAATGTGGGCGTCTTTTTTTGGCGCTAAAAAAATATGGGCGTCATTATTGTCTCCACATTATTTAAGTCTCATTGTTTATTTCCTTCTGGTTGCTAGAAGCTTGTTCACTGGCATTTTTTCCCATTCCTGAAACTGTCATTTAAGGAATTTGATCAATTTTGCTTTATATGTTGTTTTTTCTATTACATATTGCAAGATGTCTCAGATTGACCCTGAATCAGAAGATACTTCTGGAAAATCGCTGCCTGATGCTGGATCTACCAAAGTTAAGTGTATTTGCTGTAAACTTGTGGTATCTGTTCCTCCAGCTGTTGTTTGTAATGAATGTCATGACAAACTTGTTAATGCAGATAATATTTCCTTTAGTACTGTTACATTACCTGTTGCTGTTCCAGCAACATCTAATACTCAGAGTGTTCCTGTTAACATAAGAGATTTTGTTTCTAAATCTATTAAGAAGGCTATGTCTGTTATTCCTCCTTCTAGTAAACGTAAAAGGTCTTTTAAAACTTCTCATTTTTCAGATGAATTTTTAAATGAACATCATCATTCTGATTCTGATAATGATTCCTCTGGTTCAGAGGATTCTGTTTCAGAGGTTGATGCTGATAAATCTTCATATTTATTCAAAATGGAATTTATTCGTTCTTTACTTAAAGAAGTCTTAATTGCATTAGAAATAGAGGAATCTGGTCCTCTTGATACTAAATCTAAACGTTTAAATAAGGGTTTTAAATCTCCTGTAGTTATTCCAGAAGTTTTTCCTGTCCCTGATGCTATTTCTGAAGTAATTTCCAGGGAATGGAATAATTTGGGCAATTCATTTACTCCTTCTAAACGTTTTAAGCAATTGACAGATTAGAGTTTTGGGACAAAATCCCTAAGGTTGATGGGGCTATCTCTACTCTTGCTAAACGTACTACTATTCCTACGGCAGATAGTACTTCCTTTAAGGATTCTTTAGATAGGAAAATTGAATCCTTTCTAAGAAAAGCTTACTTATGTTCAGGTAATCTTCTTAGACCTGCTATATCTTTAGCGGATGTTGCTGCAGCTTCAACTTTTTGGTTGGAAGCTTTAGCGCAACAAGTAACAGATCATAATTCTCATAGCATTGTTAATCTTCTTCAGCATGCTAATAATTTTATTTGTGATGCCATCTTTGATATCATTAGGGTTGATGTCAGGTATATGTCTCTAGCTATTTTAGCTAGAAGAGCTTTATGGCTTAAAACTTGGAATGCTGATATGTCTTCTAAGTCAACTTTGCTTTCCCTTTCTTTCCAGGGTAATAAATTATTTGGTTCACAGTTGGATTCTATTATTTCAACTGTTACTGGGGGGAAAGGAACTTTTTTACCACAGGATAAAAAATCTAAAGGTAAATTTAGGTCTACTAATCGTTTTCGTTCCTTTCGTCACAATAAGGAACAAAAGCCTGATCCTTCCCCTAAAGGAGCGGTATCAGTTTGGAAACCATCTCCAGTCTGGAATAAATCCAAGCCTTTTAGAAAGCCAAAGCCAGCTCCCAAGTCAACATGAAGGTGCGGCCCTCATTCCAGCCCAGCTGGTAGGGGCAGATTACGATTTTTCAAAAAAATTTGGATCAATTCGATTCACAATCTTTGGATTCAGAACATTGTTTCACAAGGGTACAGAATAGGCTTCAAGATAAGGCCTCCTGCGAGAAGATTTTTTTCTTTCCCGTGTACCAGTAAATCCAGTGAAGGCTCAAGCATTTCTGAAATGTGTTTCAGATCTAGAGTTGGCTGGAGTAATTATGCCAGTTCCAGTTCTGGAACAGGGGCTGGGGTTTTACTCAAATCTCTTCATTGTACCAAAGAAGGAGAATTCCTTCAGACCAGTTCTGGATTTAAAAATATTGAATCATTATGTAAGGATACCAACATTCAAAATGGTAACTGTAAGGACTATTCTGCCTTTTGTTCAGCAAGGGCATTATATGTCCACAATAGATTTACAGGATGCATATCTGCATATTCCGATTCATCCAGATCACTATCAGTTTCTGAGATTCTCTTTCCTAGACAAGCATTACCAGTTTGTGGCTCTGCCGTTTGGCCTAGCAACAGCTCCAAGGATTTTTACAAAGGTTCTCGGTGCCCTTCTGTCTATAATCAGAGAACAGGGTATTGTGGTATTTCCTTATTTGGACGATATCTTGGTACTTGCTCAGTCTTCACATTTAGCAGAATCTCATACGAATCGACTTGTATTGTTTCTTCAAGAACATGGTTGGAGGATCAATTTACCAAAAAGTTCATTGATTCCTCAGTCAAAGGTAACCTTTTAAGGTTTCCAGATTCAGTGTCCATGACTCTGTCTCTGACAGACAAGAGACGTCTAAAATTGGTTTCAGCTTGTCGAAACCTTCAGTCTCAATCATTCCCTTCGGTAGCCTTATGCATGGAAATTCTAGTTCTTATGACTGCTGCATCGGACGCGATCCCCTTTGCTCGTTTTCACATGCGACCTCTTCAGCTCTGTATGCTGAACCAGTGGTGCAGGGATTATACAAATATATCTCAATTAATATATTTAAAACCGATTGTACAACACTCTCTGACGTGGTGGACAGACCACCATCGTTTAGTTCAGGGGGCTTCTTTTGTTCTTCCGACCTGGACTGTGATTTCAACAGATGCAAGTCTGACAGGTTGGGGAGCTGTTTGGGGGTCTCTGACAGCACAAGGGGTTTGGGAATCTCAGGAGGTGAGATTACCAATCAACATTTTGGAACTCCATGCAATTTTCAGAGCTCTTCAGTCATGGCCTCTTCTAAAGAGAGAGTCGTTCATTTTATAAGATTTAAACTTTGTTTTGGGTGTGGATTATTTTCAGCGGAATTGGCTGTCTTTATTTTATCCCTCCCTCTCTAGTGACTCTTGCGTGGAAGATCCACATCTTGGGTATTCATTATCCCATACGTCACTAGCTCATGGACTCTTGCTAATTACATGAAAGAAAACATAATTTATGTAAGAACTTACCTGATAAATTCATTTCTTTCATATTAGCAAGAGTCCATGAGGCCCACCCTTTTTTGTGGTGGTTATGATTTTTTTGTATAAAGCACAATTATTCCAATTCCTTATTTTTTTATGCTTCGCACTTTTTTCTTATCACCCCACTTCTTGGCTATGCGTTAAACTGATTTGTGGGTGTGGTGAGGGGTGTATTTGTAGGCATTTTGAGGTTTGGGAAACTTTGCCCCTCCTGGTAGGAATGTATATCCCATACGTCACTAGCTCATGGACTCTTGCTAATATGAAAGAAATGAATTTATCAGGTTAGTTCTTACATAAATTATGTTTTTCTAGTCAGCTTTTTACAGCTATACTGCATCACTTTCAAGTGTTTAAACATTTGGGTATTATGACCCTTTAATAATTTGTACAGAACAAACAAAAGCAACTTACATCTGATATGCATGATACATGTCAAGATCCAAACAATATAAGAAATAGTAAAAATACAAATATGTACCTGTACATAAATAAAAGAAAATTTGCTCTTAGACAAGATGCTTAATTCTTCAGATGTACAGGCATAGTCAGTCCTCTAGTTTTTTCAGAGGCATTAACACGTTCACTATATAGTTTCCTTCAAATGCACCTGGGGCTGGGCTCTTTTGGTCCTCTAAGGTATAGAATATAAGATAAGGAAACACATTTCAGAACTATAGGCCACTTTTAAAATTAGATGTGACAAATAGTTATTTCAAAGAGAAGAAATCACTTAGCGCCTACTACTAATTTAGCCCTTAGCTTTGATAGGTGACCCCTAGTGGTCTGGTAAGTTATGAGAAAAGTCGGAAAGTATCAAAGCGCCAGCGAACCGGCTGGGTTCAGAATGTGAAACCAATTCCTTCACAATATGGGTTAAAACAAATAATTTATTACAAATTAAAAACAATTTCACAAAACATAAATTCTTTGCAATACTTCTGAGATAGCTTTGATGATCTAGAACATTCGTATCTAAACTTAATGTTAAGTAATAGACAGAGTGGATTGATTACGAGTCCACACAGTGTTTTACAATGTTTTACAATGGGTAAGAATACAAGTCCAAATGTAAAAAACCTCAATATCTGAACCATTCAGTTGTGCTTAATCTGAGATGGCTTTGAGGATTTAGGCATTCGTATCTAAACTATATGCATATGCGATAAACAGAGTGGATTGATTACAAATCCATACAATATTTTACAATTATAAAAGTACAAATGTAAAAACCTGAAATTCTGTTATACTTCTTAGGAAATCCTTGCAAAATGCTGATTATAAAAATATTAATAAAAAATGATATATATAATAAAAAATATTAATAAAACATTCTGGAAACAGATACCTTAAGTATTGTTACTAGCTATAACAATTCTACCGGATAGGTATATATCACAAAGAATATAGAGGTACAGGCTGATCTTGTAGTAGCGCTACCCACTGTAATTGTCAGATCAATCCGCGATAATATTATTTAGAGTTATGACAGGATGTTAAGGATATATGTCACTGTTAGCTTCTAAATATGTCTGTATAATGTTTGTTAGACACTTATACCGGGTCCCTTGGGTTGTATGTGACCAGAGTGGAGCCGATCAGCTGCTCCTGTAAAGGATCAGTGACCGTTTCCGCTAGCGGAAAAAATGAGGATGCGTGTTCTATTTAAGGTGATTCTGTGACAGGTTAATGTGAATTTTCAAATATACATAGAAACCTTATAACACAATAAAAACAATAAACAACTTCAAAATATGCAGTCCATATTCCAAAAAAAGTGTAAATAACAAATCAGTGTTTCCGTGATGGGTGCAAAAATATTCCAATGTGTGTTCAAATTTAAACCTCAATTGTCACTAGTGACCAACATGATTGCAACCGCCAAAATTTGTGAGCAATAAAAAATAAAAATATAAAATTAAAAAGTCAAAAATCGAAAAAATGTAAAAATAAAAATGTGTAACCAAAAACAACTTTTGTTGAAAGTCAGAGTTTATGACATAAACTCTGACTTTCAACAAAAGTTGTTTTTGGTTACACATTTTTATTTTTACATTTTTTCGATTTTTGACTTTTTAATTTTATATTTTTATTTTTTATTGCTCACAAATTTTGGCGGTTGCAATCATGTTGGTCACTAGTGACAATTGAGGTTTAAATTTGAACACACATTGGAATATTTTTGCACCCATCACGGAAACACTGATTTGTTATTTACACTTTTTTTGGAATATGGACTGCATATTTTGAAGTTGTTTATTGTTTTTATTGTGTTATAAGGTTTCTATGTATATTTGAAAATTCACATTAACCTGTCACAGAATCACCTTAAATAGAACACGCATCCTCATTTTTTCCGCTAGCGGAAACGGTCACTGATCCTTTACAGGAGCAGCTGATCGGCTCCACTCTGGTCACATACAACCCAAGGGACCCGGTATAAGTGTCTAACAAACATTATACAGACATATTTAGAAGCTAACAGTGACATATATCCTTAACATCCTGTCATAACTCTAAATAATATTATCGCGGATTGATCTGACAATTACAGTGGGTAGCGCTACTACAAGATCAGCCTGTACCTCTATATTCTTTGTGATATATACCTATCCGGTAGAATTGTTATAGCTAGTAACAATACTTAAGGTATCTGTTTCCAGAATGTTTTATTAATATTTTTTATTATATATATCATTTTTTATTAATATTTTTATAATCAGCATTTTGCAAGGATTTCCTAAGAAGTATAACAGAATTTCAGGTTTTTACATTTGTACTTTTATAATTGTAAAATATTGTATGGATTTGTAATCAATCCACTCTGTTTATCGCATATGCATATAGTTTAGATACGAATGCCTAAATCCTCAAAGCCATCTCAGATTAAGCACAACTGAATGGTTCAGATATTGAGGTTTTTTACATTTGGACTTGTATTCTTACCCATTGTAAAACATTGTAAAACACTGTGTGGACTCGTAATCAATCCACTCTGTCTATTACTTAACATTAAGTTTAGATACGAATGTTCTAGATCATCAAAGCTATCTCAGAAGTATTGCAAAGAATTTATGTTTTGTGAAATTGTTTTTAATTTGTAATAAATTATTTGTTTTAACCCATATTGTGAAGGAATTGGTTTCACATTCTGAACCCAGCCGGTTCGCTGGCGCTTTGATACTTTCCGACTTTTCAAATAGTTATTTCAAGCAATACCATATAAATTTAATGATCAAGCGTGGGCCCCTCATGGCCCCATAAATAAATTGGGTTGGATTATACTCTTCAGCCTATAAGATGATAAAATGAATAAATTCGCCGGGGAAATAACTTGTATATCTACCACTAATTTTAGTACATAGGCACTTTCATAATAACATTGTGGGTTTACAGACCCAATTACTCAGAGAAAGTTAAATAAAAAATATAATTTCATTATAGGCCACTCTTAGCCTTTAAATAAGATTTTTTTTTCTTATGGCATGGAGAGTCCACAACTTTATTCCAATTACTAGTGGGATGTTCAACTCCTGGCCAGCCGAAAGAGGCAAAGAGCACCCCAGCAAAGCTGTTAAACTTTCTAATTTACTTATATTATCAATTTTTCTTCGTTCTCTTGCTATCTTTATTTAAAAAGCAGGAATGTGATGCAGAGGAGCCGGACCATTTTTGGTTGAGAACCTGGGTTATGCTTGCTTATTGGTGGGTAGATATAAGCCTCTAATAAGCAAGCGCTATCCATGGTGCTGAACCTTAAATGAGCTGGCTGCTAAGATTAACATTCCTGTTTTAAAAATAAAGATAGCAAGAGAACAAATTGATAATAGGAGTAAATTAGAAAGTTGATTAAAATTTCAAGCTCTATCTGAATCATGAAAGAAAAAATGTGGGTTCATTGTCCCTTTAAGTGTAACTTCCCTTACCAATAATCCCTAATCATTCTCTTGGCCTTTGTCAATGGAGGATGTGTGAAGATGGTGTTTGAAGATATTTAATCATTTTATGGGTATTTTTCCCTGCAAGCAAGGGTTGGGGTTATGCTGTGTCCATGTCATTCTCTTTAGTAAGAGTAATGGTGGCTATTAGCAGTTACAAAGCGGCGATGTTGTCTTTGCTTTATTTCTAACATTATTGCTACCCCTTCATAGAAAGCCAGGGTTGGTTATTCTGCTCTTTCTTTTTCTTTAGGTCCCTGATAGAGAGTGGAGTGCAGCTGGATCCACAGGCTAGTGCATTTGCCTTCTAGGTATTGAAGGACAGCACTTTGGAGGTTAATTCCTCTAGTGGATCATTTCAAGGAACAAGACCTTACAGTTAGGTTAACAGTTGGGCAGTTTGGCAGGCACTGGCATATGTGATATTTTATGGAAACATTAAGGGGTTAATAATGTTTACCCTTAGTTTGTTTGTGGAGAGACTGGCTGAAGGGGTAATTTAAGGCAATTTTGGAACCATAGAACCGTAGGATATTTCTTTATTATTATGAGATGTAGTACGATGTACTTTAGTTTTATGCAGGTCCGACAGAAACCCGTGCTTTTTCAGTGATGCCGTTTTCTTTTTTAGTCTCGTGACCCGCCTCTCCTGTCTTTAATATGCAGAGCGACTTAGACATCTTGCGATCTTGTCGCCTATCTCTGTGCAGGGTTTGGTTGGATTGCTGAACTTTGCTAATCTGCCATCCTTCTGATAGCGGATTTATTCGGATATCACTACTTGCTGATTTTCTGGATTGACTATGGTCTCGGTGTGATAAGACTCCTCAGCTCAGCCTGAGGTATAGAAGTGTGAGGAAGTTTTTGCTAAAATAAAAACTTTTTTTCCTTTCTGCATGTTAAGAGGTGTGTGCTTTACTTTCACCGTACTGGTGTTAAATAATCCTCCTATTTTATATATTTTAAAATGGATTCAGACCATAGTTAATCCAATACTTTTGACAAATCTTTGCTTTGTTTGGAGGCTCAGGTTGTACCTCCTGTGCAATTTTGTTCCACTTGCATATCTAAGACCTTAAAATGTAAAGATAAATTACTCCCTTCTGAGCCTTATGTCTCTCAGGATAATGCTGTTCAGGATATGCCTCAGCTTTCTCCTCAAACGTCTCAAGCTATTGTTGTTTCACATGCCCTGCGATTCCTCTCAACCTCCTGGGGGTGTTTATTTGTCAGGAGATTTTGCTGCTCAGATAACTTCTGCAGTGTCTGCAGCTTTATCTGCTTTCCCTACTTCGGGTAAGAGGAAATATAAACATATTTCTACTAGTAAGTTTTCTGACCCTTCTAAGTCTGCTCTGGTCAACCCTTCTCAATTGTCTGAGGAGGATTCTTCAGTAGCTTCTGAAGGTGAAATCTCAGACTCTGAAATGATGGGGAAAAATTCTTCAGAATCTGAAGAAGTTAATTTCAAATTTAAGCTTGAACATCTCCGTTTGCTTCTGAAGGAGGTTCGAGCTACTTTAGACGACTCTGAACCTTCGGTTGCTGTCAACCATAAAAAGTCCACTAAACTTAATAGAGTTTATTATTCTCCCTCATCTGTGGATGTTTTTCCTGTTCCAGACAAGATGTCTGAAATTATAGCTCAGGAATGGGATAAGCCAGGGGTTCCTTTTTCTCCTTCCCCTGTTTTTAAAAAGATGTTTCCTGTTGCGGATTCCGTTCGTGACTTGGCACACTGTGCCTAAAGTAGAAGGAGCTATCCCTGCTCTAGCCAAAATAACTACCATTCCTATAGAGGATAGTTGTTTTTTTAAGGATCATATGGATAAGAAGCTAGAGGCTTACTTAAAGAAGATGTACATCCATCAAGGATTACAGTGGCAACCTGCAGCAAGTATTGCTTTTGTTGCGGGAGTGGCATCTTATTGGTGCGATGCCTTGTCTGATCTGATATCAGAAGAGACTACGATTGAGGAGATCCAAGATTGGATCAAAGCTCTCAAACTGACCAATACCTTTTATCTGTGATTCCAACATGCAGATAATTAGATTGGGAGCTAAGATGTCTAGCTTCACTGTTCTAGCTCGCAGAGCTCTGTGGTTAAAATCTTGGTCGGCTGATGTAACTTTAAAGGCCAAGCAAGCTTTTGCCTTTACCTTATAAAGATAAAACTTTATTTGGTCCTGGCCTGGCGGTTATCATTTCCGAAATTACAGGTGGAAAGGGATCTTTCCTACCTCAGGACAAGAAGAATAGACCTAAGGGTCATCGGAATTCTAATTTTTGTTCCTTTCGTAACTTTAAAAGACAGAAGTCTTCCTCCTCTTCTTCCAAACCAGAGTAATCCAAGACCTCATGGAGGTCCAGTCAGCCATGGAATAAGGGGAAGCAAAACAAGAAGCCTTCCATTGATTCTAAATCAGCATGAAGGGTCCGCCACCGATCCAATTTTGGTTCAAGTGGGGGGCAGGCTTTCTCTCTTTCAGCAAGCTTGGATACGCCATGCCCCAGATCTGTGGGCTGTGGACATAGTATCCCAGGGTTACAGAATAGGATTTAAGTCTTGCCCTCCAAGGGGCAGATTTCTCCTGTCAAGACTATCCACAAACCAGGTAAAGAGTGACGCTTTTTTAAACTGCGTAGAGGACCTTTGCTCCCTCTGAGTAATTGTTCCAGTTCCTGTAGAGGAACAGGGTCGGGGATTCTATTCAAATCTAATTGTGGTTCCCAAAAAGGAGGGAACTTTCCTTCCCATCCTAGACCTAAAGTGCCTCAACAACTTCATAAGGGTTCCGTCCTTCAAGATGGAAACTATTTGTTCCATTCTTCCATTGGTTCAGGAAGGTCAGTTTATGATGACCATAGACCTGAAGGATGCATATCTTCATGTTCCCATTCACAGGGATCATCACCAGTTTCTGAGATTTGCCTTTTTGGACAATCATTTCCAGTTTGTTGCTCTTCCGTTTGGTCTTGCCACGGCTCCCAAGAATATTCACAAAGGTTCTGGGGGCCCTTTTGGCGGTGGTCAGATCTCAGGGAATTGCGGTGGCGCCTTACTTAGACGACATCTTGGTTCAGGCCTTATCTTTTCAACTAGCAAAATCTCACACAGAGATGTTGATGTCTTTTCTACGTTCCCGTGGATAAAAAGTGACTCTGGAAAAGAGTTCCCTTGTTCCAGCTACAAGAGTGTGTTTCTTAGGGACAATCATAGATTCACTGTCCATGAAGATTATCCTAACGGATGTCAGAAAATCCAAACTTCTTGCTTCATGCCTTTCTCTCCAGTCTGCTATTCATCCATCAGTGGCTCAATGCATGGAGGTGATTGGTCTGATGGTCTCTTCCATGGACATCATTCCTTTTGCTCGGTTCCATCTGAGACCACTACAACTATGCATGCTCAGTCAATGGGACAGAGACCATTCCGATTTATCTCCGATGATAGATCTGAATCCCCTAACAAGAGACTCTAATGGTGGATTTCACAGGATCATCTGTCTCGGGTCACTTGCTTCCTGAGACCATCCTGGGTGATTGTGACTACGGACGCCAGCCTGTTAGGCTGGGAAGCAGTTTGGGGCTCTCTAAAAACTCAGGGCCTGTGGACTCGGGAGGAGTATTCTCTTTCCATAAACAACTTGGAGTTGAGAGCAATCTTCAATGCCTTGACAGCTTGCCCTCAATTATCTAATCCGGTTTATCGGATTCAAGTCGGACAACATCACCTCAGTGGCTTACATCAACCACCAGGGAGGAATTCTGAGTTCCTTAACCATGAAGGAGGTGACTGCAGTTGGGGCGGAAGCTCACGATTGTCTCCTATCTGCCATCTACATTCCAGGAGGGGACAACTGGGAGGTGGATTTTCTGAACAGACAGACTTTTCACCACGGGGAGTGGGTTCTCCATCTGCAAGTGTTCTCAAGGATAACACTCAGGTGGGGGGTTCCAGAGTTAAATCTGATGGCGTCTCTTCAAAATGCCAAGCTTCCAAAGTACAGTTAAAGGTCAAGAGATCCTCAGGCTGCTCTGATAGAGGCTCTTGCGGTTCCTTGGATCTTCTCTCTGGCATACCTTTTTCCTCCATTTGCTCTTCTTCCAAGAGTCATTGCTCGTATCAAACAAGAGAGAGCATCTGTAATTCTAATAGCTCCGGCATGGCCTCGCAGGATCTGTTTCGCGGATCTAGTGAGAATGTCATCTCTTTCACCTTGGAGGTAACCTCTGAGGAAAGACCTTCTAATTTAGGGTCCATTCCTCCATCCAAACCTGGATTCTCTGAAGCTGACTGATTGGAGATTTAATGACTAGTTTTGTCTAGACGTGGTGTTTCTGAGGCGGTCATTGATACCATGCTTCATGCTTCTAAACCTGTTACTCGTAGGATTTACCATAAGGTATGGCGTAAATGCCTTTATTGGTGCAAATCTAAGGGTTTCTCCTGGAGCCGGGTGAGGATACCCCATATTTTATCCTTTCTTCTGGATGGTCTGGAGAAAGGGTTGTCAGTCAGTACTCTGAAGGGTCAGATATCTGCACCGTCTATTCTTTTGCACAAATGCCTGGCTGATTTGCTTTTGTTCAGGCCCTGGTCAGAATCAGGCTTGTGTTTAAACCTCTTGCTCCTCCTTGGAGCCTTAACCTTGTTCTTAAAATTTTGCAGCAGGCTCCGTTTGAGCCGATGCATTCTGTTGATATTAAATTGTTATCTTGGAATGTTGTTTTTCTTCTTGCTATTTCTTCTGCTCGCAGTTTCTGAGCTTTCGGCTCTGCAGTGTGATTCCCGGTACCTTATTTTTCATGCTGATAAGGTGGTCGTTTGTACTAAGTTGGGTTTTCTCCCTAAGGTTGTGTCGGATCAATACATTAATCATGAAATTGTTGTTCCTCCTTTTTGTCCTAGTCCTTCTCAGAAAGAACGTTTACTGCATAACCTGGATGATGTGCGTGCTCTAAAATTTTACCTCCAAGCAACTAAAGACTTTTGGCAATGTTCTGCCCTCTTTGTGGTTTTCTCTGGCAAGTGTAAAGGTCAGAAGGCCACTTCTACTACACTTTCCCTCTGGTTAAAAAGTATTATTCTTCTAGTTTTTGAGACAGCTGGACAGCATCCTCCTACGAGAATAACAGTTCATTCCTCTAGGGGCGTCTCCTCATCCTAGGCTTTCAAAAATGAAGCTTCTGTGGAACAGATTTGCAAGGCGGCAACATGGTCCTCTTTGCATACTTTTTACAAATTCTACAAATTTGATACTTTTGCCTCAGCTAAGGCCTCTTTTGGGAGAATGATTCTTCAAGCGGTGGTGCCTTTTGTTTAGGTCCTCCTGCCTTGTTCTCCCTCCCTTTTAATTCTGTGTCCTCTAGCTTGGGTATTGGTTTCCACTAGTAATTGGAATGAAGATGTGGACACTCCATGCCATAGGAAAGAAAACAAAATTTATGCTTACCTGATAAATGTATTTATTTCCAGGCATGGAGAGTCCACGACCCCGCCCTCTTTTTAATATAATTTGGCAGGTTTGTTTTTTTTAGTAAACCTCAGGTACCTCTATACCTTTTTGTGTTTCTTATTTTTCAAATGTCCTTAGGCTGAATGACTGGAGATTATAGGTTAGGGAAGTTACACTTAACAACTTTGCTGGGGTGCGTTTTGCCTTCTCCTGCTGACCAGGAGTTGAATATCCCACTAGTAATTGGAATGAAGTCGTGGACTCTCCATGCCCGGAAAGAAAGAAATTTGTCAGGTAAGCATAAATTTTGTTTTCTTTCATACAGGTCTCAAGAGTCCTCGATCCATTAGTCCTGGGAATTACTCTTCCCTGCCACTAGGAGGAGACAAAGATTCCCAAACCACAAAAACTCTATAAAACCCCTCCGACCTTACTGGAAACTAGTCTTTGCCTCGACTGAAAGAAGGTGAAGAATGACGATGTGCATGCTGTTCTTCAGTGAGAGGGGTTCTCACACTGAGTTGACGCCCATTCACCCTCAGAGGGCAGTGTTTGTTGGAGGGATGTATTTGTAGTATGAGAGTGACATTTTTCACATGTCTCAGCTTTGGTTTGGCTTGCTACTGGTTTCCTGGTGTGTGTGTGTGTGTATATGTATATATATATATATATATATATATATATATATAATAGGTAAAAGGAGGCACTCACTGGTCTTTCCAAAGTGTACTTTGGAAAGACTAGTGAGTGCCTCCTTTTACCTATTATATTTAACCATTAGCACCCTGGCAGTTGCTATTGTGGTGAGAGTGCTCTTTTTTGGAACTATATATATAGATAATCATTACAAAAAGGGAGATACTACAACAACCGCAATTAGATTGCTATAATGCATAGACAGGGATTACAGCACATATTTTTTAATTTTTAATTAGCTTTGTAAAATTCTAAAGCTCCGCTAAAATAGCGGTGTGTGTAGATATATACTCATTCCCCACATTCACATATGCCACCCAGCGTCAAAGTTGAATAGAAGGTTACCACTAAATTAAAGAACACATGAATCGATGAGTCAAGAAGCGTGATTGGACCAATGCACAAGCACAGATTTGGCTGTGCAGTTTTATTGTAGTTCACACAGAATGAAACCAGAAGAGCAAACAGGTATTGACTGTTTAAATTTACAACACCTCCACTAGAGGGTGGTTACGTGTAAGCGTAAAATCCGCCACCATAGTGATCATTGAGGATCTATGTCAAAACAACACATGTATACAGATAAACAATAGAGAATTCATACAACCAATATTGTAAGATGAAAAATGTAATGCTTAAGTCATGTGCACTATACCTAAATTTGGCCAAATTGTGCAAAAAAACATCCTCAAAATTATTTCTGATAGAGGACAGTATAGTCTGTAGGGGGCTAATAAAAACAACACCCGTAACAGCGGGCACCACCAACTGTATGAGAGGTATCAGGTGTCATGTTATCACATATCAGGATCTATGTTTCTTAACCCCAGTTTATACAGACTAACTGTTGAAAACTTAATAGCATTAAGCAATATACAATATACATGTACTAGTTGAACAGTATTTCCAAAGTCCAATAGAGGTTATGGGGATAGTATGTAGCAACTCCAGTATTCAGCGGGCACCACCAAAGATAAAGGTATCCGGTGTCATGAATAATATCAAATCTGGATCTATGTTAGAACTACCCCAAAATAACTCTTTTTCGGTCTGTTACAGTTGTATAGAAAATGGAAATGAATTACAGAGCATTACAACTCATTTGATACATGACAGTATCTGAATAGCAAAAGCAAACATGTACACAGATAGTGGTTATAATAATATAAGTGGATCACCCTTTTCAGGGCTTAGGCATGTCCCATAAGTAGGAACTGTGTATACAGATGGTGCATTGAAACACCTTCGGATGTCCAGGTAAATGAGCTGAAAAGTCAGATGGTAAAACGCTCAATTAGTTATACAACCGTGTCTTTGCTTTCTGTAATAAGACTTCCAAATGGTTTCCGTGTGTAGATAGACTTCAATTCAAACATGCTACATTCTAGCACAGCGTGGACGCCACAGCGATCTGTCCTTCGTGCATGTCCGTCTCCACTTCTTACGTCACTGCCGACGTACGTTTCACCCCCCACGTGACAACCAGAGAGTACAGGGGTTTCCTCAGGGCAAAAGCGGATGCTGGTTTCCATTGCAGCCGCAATATATACCTCCTTTTTAAAGCTTATAGGAGGATATCTGTAACAGTAGTAGCCAATAATAAGCATTTACTGAGCCGCAGCCCATTTATATAAATAAAAGCGGATACGGTGAATATATATACACAGTGAAAAATAATAAGTTATATAAAGCAACTCCAAAGAACCAACATTAAGAAAAAAGGGATTATGTATAAATGTATACGGAAAGGAAAAATAAGGATAAATATAGGAATAAAAGCAAAGGTCTACTTTTCCATGGTTCTTTAAGGATTATTGCAGTGTATGCTAAAATAAAACCTTTTTCGTCCATGTTTTTAAGCTACATCAAATTGAAGGCTTTACATGCATACTATTGATCCCTCGATTCATGTGTTTAAGGAATTTCTACTTAATATGAAAGTAAAGATAAATATGTTTGTTGATTCCTAAAGACAAGGTGAAAATATATTGAATTATGTTCACTATAACAAAGAGTAATTATATTGAACAAACCTGCAATCGTTTAAATAGCAGACATTGTAAGTCATTCTAAGGTGAAGAGTCAGATTGAAGAGAAACCCTAATTTGTATATATTGCATACTAAATTTATATGGATTTTAAGATCAAAGTTGTCATTTTATTTGAGGAATGCAGCAAATTCAAATTTTTCATTTAACCCTTTGGGCATAAGAGTCTGTAGCTTATAGATCCATTCTGTTTCCCTTCTAAGTAGTATAGTATCAATGTCTCCTCCTCTACCAAGAAGGGAACAGTGTTCAATACCTGTTACTCTTAGGTCCTGGGGATTACATTTATGGTGTTTCATGAAGTGGAGAGCCACTCCACTTCTGATGTCACCATCTTCTGCTGCTTTAATGTCGTCTCTGTGCTCAGAGACCCTATCTTTCAGCATTCGTCTTGTTTTTCCCACATAGAAAGTCGGGCAGCAACAGGAAAGTAAATAAATTACATTTTCTGTCTTGCAATTTATAAATTGCTTTATAGGATAGATGGTGGAATCAGTAGCGAATGTTTTTGTGCGCACAATAAATTTACAGAACACACAATGTCCACATTTGAAACATCCTTTTATTTTTCTTTGTTCTTCTAGCCAATTTTTCTCACTAGGACTTTTAATAAAATGACTCCTGACTAATTTATCCTTAAGATTTGGAGCCCTCCTGGGTACCAGAGAGGGTTTTTCCCCAACAATTTTTCTGATTGTCTCATCAGCTCTAAGGAACTGCCATTTTTCATCCAAGATAGTGCGGATTTTGTCCCAATGGCAGTTGAATTGGGTTACAAAACGCACTTTTTGCTCTTCAGTTTTCTGAATTGGGTTATAGAGGAGTGTATCTCTGTCTGTTCTCCTAGCTCTATTGCGAGCATATCTTAGGTTTCTTTTGGAGTACCCTCTATTTTCAAATCTATTGGACATTTCAACAGCATGTGCATCGAATTTATTAAGGCTCGAACAGTTGCGCCTCAGGCGTAGAAACTGTCCCACGGGGATACCCCTTATATGGGATTTTGGATGGTGGCTAGATGCCTCTAAAATATTATTAGTGGCAGTGGCCTTTCGAAAAATTTCCGTAGCCAGATTTTTTCCTTCTTTCTTGATTCTTACATCTAGGAAGGTAAGTTCACTAGTGTCAAAATCAAAGGTTAAGAGGATATTGTAGTTATTATTATTAAGTACTTTTACGAAGTCCTTCAGAGATTTTTCCGTCCCCCTCCAAAGGAGGAAGACATCGTCCACATACCGTAGCCAGATGAGAACATGTTCATCAATCCAGTTTTGCAATTCGTTAAATACTGTTTTTGTTTCCCATAGACCCAAATGGAGGCAAGCATATGATGGGGCACATGTTGCCCCCATCGCTGTGCCCCTCATTTGTCTATAGAACTTTTTATCAAACGTAAATACGTTATTTTTTAACACAAACTCTAAAAGAGTTAGTACAAATTCGGTATGCTTTTGAAAAGTTGGACCTCTGCTTTCTAGAAAAAATCTCGCCGCTCTCAAACCTACATCATGTGGGATAGAGGAGTAGAGACCTTCCACATCCAAAGAAACCAGTGTGTCTTGTTCTACTTCTAAACCGTCCAGTTTCCTAAGGAGGTCACTGGTGTCCTTACGTAAGAGGTAAGGGTCAGTAGAAAAGGTTTTAAGAATTGGTCAACGTAGTTTCCCAGGTTCTCAGTGATACTCCCAATACCTGAAATAATGGGTCTTCCAGGTGGCTCTTGTAAGTTTTTGTGTAGTTTGGGAATACAATAAAAGACTGGAACTCTGGGAAACTTCGTATATAGATATCCCCATTCACTTTTACTTATTATGCCACTTTTTCTGGCATCGTTTAAGAGATGTAGCAGGTTAGCTTGTATTGAGTCTAAGGGATTATTTTGTAGGCATTGGTATTGCTCCTTATTTCTCAATTGTTTGTTAACCTCTTTCATATAGAGGGACTCCTCCATTATGACCAGATTTCCCCCTTTATCGGCCTGTTTTATGACAATTCCTGATTTGTTCATCAGGTCTGACAAGGCTCGTCTCTCATTAAAGTTGAGGTTATTTTTGCCTATGCCATGATAGGGTATTTTTTCTATTTCCCTTTCTACTTCTTTAACAAAAAGATGTACGGCAGGGACTAGCATTAGAGGGGGCATATAGTCAGATTTTCTTTTTAAACCAGAGTTAATTTTGACTGCAGTACCTATAGTACTTGTCTGGTGTCCTTCTTGAATATCAGAGAAGGGCATTGAATCAGATGTTTCATTGGAGTCAAGTAGATGTACAAGATCAGAGATAGCAGTAGCATCATCTTTGTCTAAAGTACCTTCAGTACTATTAGTTTGTTTCCCTTTCATTATGGAGGACAGGACTACCTTACGGGCAAAGAGGTGAAGATCTTTTATCACAGTGAATTTGTCCAGTGAATTTGTTGGACAGAACGTTAGGCCCTTTTTAAGTAAACTTATATGGGCATTGTTTAGAGGAATCTAAGAGTAACAGGTATTGAACACTGTTCCCTTCTTGGTAGAGGAGGAGACATTGATACTATACTACTTAGAAGGGAAACAGAATGGATCTATAAGCTACAGACTCTTATGCCCAAAGGGTTAAATGAAAAATTTGAATTTGCTGCATTCCTCAAATAAAATGACAACTTTGATCTTAAAATCCATATAAATTTAGTATGCAATATATACAAATTAGGGTTTCTCTTCAATCTGACTCTTCACCTTAGAATGACTTACAATGTCTGCTATTTAAACGATTGCAGGTTTGTTCAATATAATTACTCTTTGTTATAGTGAACATAATTCAATATATTTTCACCTTGTCTTTAGGAATCAACAAACATATTTATCTTTACTTTCATATTAAGTAGAAATTCCTTAAACACATGAATCGAGGGATCAATAGTATGCATGTAAAGCCTTCAATTTGATGTAGCTTAAAAACATGGACGAAAAAGGTTTTATTTTAGCATACACTGCAATAATCCTTAAAGAACCATGGAAAAGTAGACCTTTGCTTTTATTCCTATATTTATCCTTATTTTTCCTTTCCGTATACATTTATACATAATCCCTTTTTTCTTAATGTTGGTTCTTTGGAGTTGCTTTATATAACTTATTATTTTTCACTGTGTATATATATTCACCGTATCCGCTTTTATTTATATAAATGGGCTGCGGCTCAGTAAATGCTTATTATTGGCTACTACTGTTACAGATATCCTCCTATAAGCTTTAAAAAGGAGGTATATATTGCGGCTGCAATGGAAACCAGCATCCGCTTTTGCCCTGAGGAAACCCCTGTGCTCTCTGGTTGTCACGTGGGGGGTGAAACGTACGTCGGCAGTGACGTAAGAAGTGGAGACGGACATGCACGAAGGACAGATCGCTGTGGCGTCCACGCTGTGCTAGAATGTAGCATGTTTGAATTGAAGTCTATCTACACACGGAAACCATTTGGAAGTCTTATTACAGAAAGCAAAGACACGGTTGTATAACTAACTGAGCGTTTTACCATCTGACTTTTCAGCTCATTTACCTGGACATCCGAAGGTGTTTCAATGCACCATCTGTATACACAGTTCCTACTTATGGGACATGCCTAAGCCCTGAAAAGGGTGATCCACTTATATTATTATAACCACTATCTGTGTACATGTTTGCTTTTGCTATTCAGATACTGTCATGTATCAAATGAGTTGTAATGCTCTGTAATTCATTTCCATTTTCTATACAACTGTAACAGACCGAAAAAGAGTTATTTTGGGGTAGTTCTAACATAGATCCAGATTTGATATTATTCATGACACCGGATACCTTTATCTTTGGTGGTGCCCGCTGAATACTGGAGTTGCTACATACTATCCCCATAACCTCTATTGGACTTTGGAAATACTGTTCAACTAGTACATGTATATTGTATATTGCTTAATGCTATTAAGTTTTCAACAGTTAGTCTGTATAAACTGGGGTTAAGAAACATAGATCCTGATATGTGATAACATGACACCTGATACCTCTCATACAGTTGGTGGTGCCCGCTGTTACGGGTGTTGTTTTTATTAGCCCCCTACAGACTATACTGTCCTCTATCAGAAATAATTTTGAGGATGTTTTTTTGCACAATTTGGCCAAATTTAGGTATAGTGCACATGACTTAAGCATTACATTTTTCATCTTACAATATTGGTTGTATGAATTCTCTATTGTTTATCTGTATACATGTGTTGTTTTGACATAGATCCTCAATGATCACTATGGTGGCGGATTTTACGCTTACACGTAACCACCCTCTAGTGGAGGTGTTGTCAATTTAAACAGTCAATACCTGTTTGCTCTTCTGGTTTCATTCTGTGTGAACTACAATAAAACTGCACAGCCAAATCTGTGCTTGTGCATTGGTCCAATCACGCTTCTTGACTCATCGATTCATGTGTTCTTTAATTTAGTGGTAACCTTCTATTCAACTTTGACGCTGGGTGGCATATGTGAATGTGGGGAATGAGTATATATCTACACACACCGCTATTTTAGCGGAGCTTTAGAATTTTACAAAGCTAATTAAAAATTAAAAAATATGTGCTGTAATCCCTGTCTATGCATTATAGCAATCTAATTGCGGTTGTTGTAGTATCTCCCTTTTTGTAATGATTATCTAAATATTTAAAGGGTCTGCACATTGGTCATTTTTTTCTTCATATAAGGTTTTGTTTACACCTGGGCGTTGCCATACAGTCCTAGGTAAAGAATTATTAATCTGGCTCTACTAGCCTCCCTTTCCCTACCCTTTTCTATATATATATATATATATATATATATATATATATATATATATATATATATATATATATATATATATATATATATATGTATGTGTGTGTATATATATATATATATATATATATATATATATATATATCTCTTGCCTAGATGTGCTAATTTCCTATGCAAATATTTACATTGATTTTATATATATATATATATATATATATATATATATATATATATATATATATATATATATATATATATAAACACATTTCTCAGAGTTACTACTTTCAAAATGGAAACTATTTAGACTGCCTTTTGTTCTGCATGGTTAGTTTATGTCCACAATAGATATAAAGGATGCTTGCCTTCATGTTCCTATTCTCAGAGAACATTATCAGGTTTTTAAGGTTTACCGTTCTTTGTAGAGAAGCACTTTCAGTTTGTTGCGCTACCATTTGGCCAGGCTACTGCTTTCAGAATATTCTATAAGGTTCTGGGTACCCTTTTGTCTGTATCAGAACTCGGGGTATTGCAATGTTTCCTTTCCTGGATGAAATCTTGCTACAAGCTCCATCTTTAAATTTAACTTGATCTCATACCCGCAGACTGCTGTTGTTTCTTTAATAACATGGTTGGAAGATTCATTTTCCAGTTTGCCGGTTTCGCAGACAAGAGCCGTTTTTCCTCAGGGTTCAAGTAGATTCAGATTCCATGAGACCTTTTTTGACAGATCAAAGAAGGTTGAAGCTAGTGTTGGCTTGTCTGAACCTTCAGTCTCTTTCTTTTCCCTCAGTTGCTCTTTGCATGGAGGTGTTAGATCTCATGATTGCTGCATCGGATCAATGCTCCAGCCATTGTGGGGTATAAAGGTGCAGTTTTTTTTTAATTTAAAATAAAGTTGTTGTTTTTTTCTTCCTAATGGGAAAGAGTCCACAGTCGCATTCATTACTTGTGGGGAAATAAGAACCTGGCCATCAGGAGGAGGCAAAGACACACTAGTCAAAGGCTCAAATACTCCTCTCACTTCCCCTATCCCCCAATCATTCTTTGCCTTTCGTCCCAGGAGGTTGGCAGAGAAGTGTCAGAAGTTTAACGTTTTACAAAAGCAGTAATTTTATTTTATTTTTTCTTAAAGTGTGTCTCTTATGGAGGGTAGTAGTCTTCGCAATGGGACGGGAGTTTTAAGTAGTCCTGTTAGTCTCTCAGTGAAGGCCTGGGCGAATGTTAGAGTCTGGAGATGCGGTGGGAGTTCTCTGTGTGACACCATCCAGACTCGTATTAACAGCTCCTTTAGCACTTCGCGTTGCCGAACCTTTGCTTCGCTACCTGCTGTCTTCTCTCAAGTCCATGGCGGAGGCGACGCTACTACTTTTATCAATATGAATGTTATGTTATCTGACAGATAGATATGGGTCTCAGTGAAGTCTCCTTTGTACGTATCTGGGAATCATAGGATAATTCCTTCCTTAGGGGGGCTTATGAATAGGGAAGGGTTCTTTAATCATGTTTCTTATGTGATCACTCTGCTTGTGTAGTGGGTTTTTGGCTCTGGGGCTGAGACATCTCACATTTCCAGATATTTGCTTGATGGATTTGGTGTGGCCTTATTGCCGCTTTTTTCTGGCGTGCTTTTTTGGGACTGTACAGTTACCCTTTTGACCGGGCGTTGTTACACTGGGTTTTACGCTTTTGCATTCCTGACCGTGTGACAACGGAGACAGTCTGTTTCGTTTGGATCTGGTCATAGGAGGTGGTGAGTGCCCCAGCCATTGGGGGTGTCAGGTGCCATTCGTTTTTTAGAGTCCTGTTTTTCTCTTTGGTTTTAGCCATGGAGGATTCTGAAGCCGAGACTGTTGTAGTTTCTGATTCCAATTCTTCCTCTTGTGAGGAAGGTGCTTCGGCCCCACTGATGCAGGTTTATCAGTCCTGTCTCTTGTGCCTCCTTAGAGCGCCTGGTTCCTTGGGCTTGGGGAACCAGGGGCCGAATGAGCCATCAGCCATTTGACGGATCCCAACAGCACTCTTCCACTACATTTGCAGGTAACCCTACTGTTGATTCTCACTCTGCTCAGGGTGGTTTGTTTCCCCTGGAGATGGCAGTTCCTTTCCGTTTCAATGTCTTAATGTTGCTGGTTCGGCTGCAGGACCCAGAGGTTTCTGCGCGGTTGTTTTCCTGCCCGCCCATCCCGGGTGTTCAGGCTTCGGGTGGTTCTATGCAGTTTACCCCGGGGGTGAATATTCCTTCATGTTGCACCTTTCGTTATCGGATTGCGCGTCTGCGCGTCTTACTCCATCTTTTCGACTTATTGGGGATCCTCTCCTTTATCATTCGGGGGAATTTGCAGTCCTTGAATGGTGCTTTGAGCTAGACTAAGGGTGTGGATCATCTCCTGTCGGTCGCTCATGTTTTTTCCCAGATTTTTATTTTGTTGGATGCCTTCGGGCTGCCTTATATTCTTTCATCCGGGTAGGATATTTTTTATTTGATTATTCCTTCGGGAATTTCTGGGATGGACTTGCCTTTTATTACTTCCATGGAAGTTGTTCACAAACTTATTAGTCTGGAATTTTGTGTGCACCTTGTTAAGTTGTCAGTGATGCTTGTTGCGCCTGGCGGGTCCGGCGGGACCTTGAGTGTTTATTTTTATTGTTATATTGTTTGTTTTCACAAACTACACTATATTTCTGCATTGCAGACTTTCAGGTCCGACTACCGGGAGAGATTGGGCGTGCCAATCTATTCCGGGGCTTTTGTTGGTGGTTTTCCTCTGCGTCACTTCTGCCTCTCTCGATGGGGGGCCTTCTCCGCTAGGGCTGTTTTGGGCCTTGGTCTTGAATATTGCTGCCTTTTGGGGGGTTTAGGTTTCTCAGGTCTCTGGACCTCGTTTCGTTCCGCTTTTAACGGATCCCTTTGTGGATTAGCGGTGGGGCGCTTGATGGTTGTGAGAGACAACGGGTTTCTACCTGCATTCTCTGTGATACAGCAGCTGTGCTGTTGAGTGGCTAGCCTGTTGATTGCCACGCGGGGGGGCTGGTTCGCCTCTTCACTGTTGCTGGAGTCTCCTCTAGCAGGAACTCTGCCCTGGTTCTGGGTTTTTCCAGAATTCTATTCTACCCTCTTTGGGTTGGGGGCTGACGTAGGACTCTAGTTTCTGAATGTCGCAGAGTTTGTCTCTGTTTCGAGGGTACTATTGCCTTGAGATCATTTATGCGTTTTCGCTGTCCTTTTTCTCAGGGTTTTCTAGATTTCCCGTTTTTTCGGGTTACTTCCTCGAGTAAGGAGTGTCCGACCAGAATTTTGGTTGGGGTCTGGCTCAGGTCTTGTTCAACTAGGAGTTTCAGTTCGTGGAAGACTCTGTGACGTCGTCCTCCTTCAGGTCTATTGCAGATCTGGGATTGGACTGGGGTTTTCCGGGTGATGTTGTATAATTCTGTTTATACCTGTCCTGTTTTTTCCCTCCTGTTTTCGGGTTGCGTCTGGAAGCGGTTCTTCGTTTTCTCTCTTTTAGAGAGTCTGGTTCCTTCTGGCTTTTCTGGGCCTTTGTTTCTGTGAGGAAATGTGTTCTGGACTCCTTTGGAGTCTGTTGGACTCTGACCTTGAATTCGTATTCCTGTGGAGTGCCTTGGTAAGGGTCGCTCTGTCCTCATAGCTTACACAACAGCATCAGCTGTAGGGCCCCGATATTGCTCCTCGGGTAGTCTCTGCTCCCTTTGGGGCCTGGCTTGTTTTGGGTCATTTTTGACTCTTTGGTCGAGTTGTGTCCGGTGGGCAAGGTTCCCTTGTCCTCAGTCTTCACTTGGGGGACTTTTGTCTCTCTGTGGATGTTTTCCTAGTTAGTCCCTGGTTCAGGGATGGAGATACTCTTGGGAATTGGCGTCTGGGTTCAGTGTTCCTCTGGTTCTGGCGGGACTCTGCCACATTCTTTTGATGTGGCTGGGGGAGTGGGACTTTTTCCCTGGACTTTTCCTGTCGTTGACAGGTTGGTCTGTACGTGGGGCGGTCCTCGCTGCAGCTGTTCTGTGGTTGTGGACGTCCCTGGTTATCTCAGGATCCTCAGCTGGGGTTCTGGTCATCTTTCAACTTGTCAGATGCCTCAGTTTTCTTTTGGTATTGGGTCCCTGTTGAGGTGCTCTCTGTGCTCTCGGGGGGGGGGGGGGTTTGGATCCTCTGACTTTTCCCCCCATGGAGGGGTGTTTCGCTTAGGAACTTGGTTTTGCTGGTCCCGGGCTGTGGGCTTTTCATCTATTTTACGGATCGAGGCAAACTCCTTGGTTCCCTTCAGCAGGGGAGCTGGACAAGGAGGTTTTTTCCTTTTGTTCTGTGTCTTGCACTATGGCGTACTACTAGCCGTCTATGCATTTTTTTCTTTTTCTTGAGAGATTTTTCAGTCTCTGCCCTGGTCGCATTTGACTGATGATGTCCTGTTTCTTGGCTTGCGAGCTAGATTGAATCTGTCTTTTGGAAGACAGAGTTCTGGTTAGTTATCCCTCTTCCTTACTTCTTTCTTTGTGGAGTTCTTGGTCGGGGCCCCTTGATTGAGGCGTGTGTCTGGGATCTGCCTTTGGGCGATAGTGTGCTTTGATTCCTTTTGGCTCGGTTGCATTGCGTGTGGTTTTTAGCCATGCTTGGGACTGTCATTTGTGTCCTTGGGGCCATTTTTCTTCATGGTTTTTGCTCCCGGTTTTTGTATTAAGCGGGACCTTTTTCTTTATGGGGATGTGTGTGGTTCAGTTCTGATCGGGCCGCCTCTTACCCTCCCGTTCTTGGCATTCAGTGTCTTCTTTGGCTTGGGTATAATTTTTCCACAAGTAATGAATGTGGCTGTGGACTCTTTCCCATTAGGAAGAAAAACATAAATTATGCTTACCTGATCATTTCATTTTCTTCCGTGGGAAAGAGTCCACAGCCCCCCGCCCGGTTTTTTATGCATTTTTCATGTAGAGTCTTTAACCTTGATGTTTCTTCCACTGTTCCTTGTTCCTTGGCAGAATGACTGAGGGATAGGGGAAGTGGGAGGTGTATTTGAGCCTTTGGCTGGTGTGTCTTTGCCTCCTCCTGGTGGCCAGGTTCTTATTTCCCACAAATAATGAATGCGGCTGTGGACTCTTTCCCATGGAAGAAAATGAAATTATCAGGTAAGCATAATTTGTTTTTCTGTAGTCCTCCTCATATCATACTTTGGCTATGGAGGATTCTGATTCATTAGAGGGTTCTCCCTCTATTTCTAAGAGGAATGCCTGTTATTATTGTGAGGGAGCTCTGGAATATCTGCCTTCTCAATTATGTTCCATATGCCTTGATAAGAGGATTATATCAAATAAGGTTGACATGTTTGATACCACTGAGCCGCCCACCTCTGAGGAGTCCTCGTCCAGTGAGGTGCACACCCTACATGCATCTTTTTATACACATGCAGCTTTCCTTTGCACTGCTAATCCTCCATCTGGAGGGGGCCTTTTTTCAACAGACGTTACTGCGCAGTTTCATACGGCGGAGTCTGCGGCCGTTAGTGTTTTCCCTCACACTACTAAGCGCAAGTGAAAGGTTAAATCTTGCACTCCTGCCCAGGTGACATCATAAAATTTGTCGGATATATCGGATCAGTTATCAGAGGATTAGGTATAAACCTTCAGGGTTGGAGTCTAAATGGGTCTGCTGTATTTATTCTCTGTTAAAGTAAGATTTTCTGTTTAAGTATAATAGTTAGCTAACCAAGCTAATTTATAAATATTTTGCTTTGCAAGGGTTGCATTTTATAAAACAAAATAACTGTTTGTTGGTTTGTATCTATCCATTTTTTTTTCTTGTTTCTTGTGTGGGTAATTAGGGGTGGGACTTTTTTCAGCTGTTTGGGCCTTGCAAGCCTATAAATTTAGCACAGTAACTCTGTTGAGCTTGCTCTAAGTGGGTCTGCTGTATTTATTCTCTGTTCAAGTAAGATTTTCTGTTTAAGTATAATAGTTAGCTAACCAAGGTAGTTAGGCAAACAAGGGTTTGGGGTAACCAAGGGGAAATATAATTATATTATACGTTTAATTTAAATATTTTAGCAAGAATGTGTGAGAATCTTATTCAGTGTACAGCTTGCCATATGTTTGCATCACTGGAGCAGCCACTTCAGGGATTATATGTTTGTGGTAAATGTGAGCATATTGTCTCTTTAGAAACTCATATTGGAGTTCTGGAGGAACGAATTGCAACACTGCATGAAATTCAGACACTTGAAAGGAAAATGGATAGGACTGAGCTAATTGTTAATGGTTCTAGCAGTGGGAATGGGAACGATTCAGATGAGGAGACTCCAGGATGTAGCTGGGTCACAGTTAGAGGGCGAGGTAAAGGTAAGCGGAAGAGACAGGCCAGTTCTGAGCTGGTACACCCCAACAGATTTGCCAGATTAAGTGAAGATGTTGGGGATATCAGTTCAGGGGTGGCAGTGTCAGAGAGGGCTGTGTTGCCTAGTATAGTGAACAGTCCTTTAGTTGTGGAAGAGCAGCATACTATGGTGGACAGTCCTTCAGACATGGTAGAGGGGCATACTATAGTTAACAGTCCTTCAGTCATGGAAGAGGGGCATACAAGTCAGGGCCTGAGACAGATGTTGGTGGTAGGAGACTCTATTATTAGGAAGGTTGATAGGGTAATTTGTCAGCCAGACCCTTTAAATAGAACAGTTTACTGTCTTCCAGGGGCTCGTGTTAGGCATATTGTGGAGCGTATTGATAGATTGTTAGAGGGATGTGGGTCTGATCCTGCAGTCATGGTACATATTGGTACTAATGAAGGAATCAGCGGGAGATTGAGAGTCCTAAAAAATTACTTCAGGGAGTTAGGTAGCAAGCTTAAAGCAAGGACCTGCAAAGTAATATTTTCTGAGATATTACCAGTGCAGTGTGCTAATTCAGTAAGGCAGAAGGAGCTAAGGTCTGTTAATTCATGGTTAAAAACATGGTGTAAAAATGAAGGGTTTGACTTTTTAGAGCACTGGGCTGACTTTTCACTTGGGTATAATTTGTACAGTAAGGATGGATTGCATCTAAATGACATGGGTGCAGGTGTGTTGGGGGAAAGGATGGTAGCAAGTTTAGAGAATCTTTTAAACTAGACAAGGGGGGGGAGGGTCAGTTAGAACACAATAGAATAGAGAGATCAGTCTGTTAATCTGTCATTCCTTTGATATCTCAAGGAAGAGATGACTTAAGAAATGTCACATTAGAAAGTATGGAGGAAAGCACACCAAGTATCAGCAGAAAGCACATGAAAATTAAATGTATGACAAAAAATGCAACAAGCATGACGGGTAAAATGGGGGAGCTGACGCTCTTAGTTGCAGAAGAGGACTATGATATTATCAGTATAACTGAAACTTGGTGGGATGATTCACATGACTGGGCAGTTAACTTAGAGGGGTATACTTTATTTAGAAGTGACAGAAATAATCAAAGTGGTGGAGGAATCTGCATGTATATTAAACCTACAATAAGGGAAGATATTTCTGATACAGGCAACAATGTAGAGACCCTGTGGGTGGAAATAAAGAGTGGGGGGAAAAATCCTAAAAAAATATTACTAGGAACATGCTACAAGCCCCCCAGCATTAGTGACCTGGATGAAACTCAACTACTAATACAAATAGGTAAGGCTGCTAATAACAGTGCTGTAATTATGGGAGATTTTAACTACCCTGATATAAACTGGGCCAATGAAACTAGTAATTCAGCTAAGGGGGATAGATTTATAAATGTTCTCAGGGATAACTTCTTGTCACAATTAATAGAGGAGTCAACTAGGAGTAACGCTATATTGGATTTAGTGCTATCAAATAATACAGATATAATATCAAACATAGAAGTCAAAGAACATTTGGGTGACAGTGATCATAACATGGTCACATTTGATATTTCCTTTCATAAGCAGTGTATTAAAGGTTTAACCAAGACTTTTAATTTTAAGAAAGCAAAATTCAACTATTTAAGGAAATCATTAAATAACATAAATTGGGACAAAGTATTCTCTAATAAAAATACAGAGGATAAATGGATAACATTTAAAACTTTGTTAAATAAATATACATATCAACAAATACCATATGGTTATAAAAATAAAAAATCCAAGCCAATGTGGCTGAATATAAATGTGTTCAGAGAAATTAGGAAAAAACGTAGGGCATTTAAATTATTCAAAGAAAATAGTACAGACTCAAAATTCCATATTTATAAGGAATGTAACAAAGCATGCAAAAAAGCAATCAAATTAGCCAAAATTGAAAATGAAAAATTAATTGCAAAGGATTCTAAATCTAACCCTAAAAGATTCTTTAAGTACATAAATAGCAAAAAATCTAAGAAATACAATATAGGTACATTAAAATGCGGGGAGGGTTGCATGATTAACAGTGACAGGGAGAAGGCTGAGATACTAAACCAGTTTTTTTCTTCAGTATACACAAGAGAGGAACCATTGGATGATACTTTGGAACAAAATAGAATATGCCAGCCCATACCATTAATCGGGTTATGTATAGAGGATATCAGGAACAAATTGGATAATATTAAGGTAAATAAAACTCCAGGCCCAGATGGAATACACCCAAGGGTGTTGAGGGAACTTAGCACTGTTATAGACAAACCTCTACTCTTAATTTTTCAAGACTCATTATCCTCAGGCATGGTACCCAAGGATTTGGCGTAAAGCTGATGTGGTGCCACTCTTCAAAAAGGGAAGTAGGGATGATCCAGGAAGCTATAGACCAGTTAGTCTGACATCAATAGTGGGGAAGATATTTGAAGGGATTATAAGGGATTATATTGATGAGCATATTCGTGTAAACAAGATTATGAGTTCTAATCAGCATGGTTTTATGAGAAATAGATCATGTCAAACTAATCTAATTAGATTCTATGAGGAAGTAAGTAAAAATATAGATAAAGGGGAATCAGTTGATGTGATATACTTAGATTTTGCAAAGGCGTTTGATTCAGTGCCACATGAGAGATTAATGCACAAAATTAAGGGACTGGGAATAGCTGAAAATTTTAGTTTGTGGATAAATAACTGGATTAAAGATAGGTAGCAAAGAGTAGTAGTAAATGGATCATACTCAGATTGGACAAAGGTAATCAGTGGAGTACCCCAGGGATCAGTGCTGGGCCCTATTCTTTTTAATATTTTTATAAATGACTTGGAGCTAGGATTAAATAGCGACATCTCTATTTTTGCAGATGATACTAAGTTAAGTAAGCTCATTAGGTCAGAGCAGGATGAACTTTCGTTACAAAGGGACCTGCAAAAATTAGAAGTATGGGCAGGTAAATGGAAAATGAGATTTAATACAGGAAAATGCAAGGTTCTACATTTTGGAAGTAAAAATAAGCAGGCAACGTATTATTTAAATGGGACAAGACTTAGCCAAACACAGGAGGAAAGGGATTTGGGAGTAGTAATAGATAACAAGCTAAAGATGGGTGCGCAATGCAGGGCAGCAGCTTCAAAGGCTAATAAGATACTAACATGTATTAAAAGAGGTATTGACTCAAGGGAGGAAAGCATAATTCTGTCACTATATAAAGCCCTGGTAAGACCTCACCTTGAGTATGGAGTGCAGTTCTGGGGACCGATCGCAAAAAAAGATATTGCAGAACTAGAAAAAGTTCAGAGAAGGGCCACAAAGCTAATAATGGGATTGGAGAATTTAACCTATGAGGAAAGGCTAGCCAAACTGGGTCTGTTTTCTTTAGAAAAAAGGCGCTTAAGAGATCACATGATTACTTTATATAAATATATTCAAGGCCCATATACAGAGATAGCAGAAGCGCTGTTTATTCCAAGAAAATTGTTTGTGACCAGAGGTCACAATTTAAGGTTGGAGGAAAGGAGATTTAATCTCCTGCAACGGAAACGTTTTTTCACTGTAAGAGCAATAAAATTTTGGAACTCATTACCAAAGGAGGTAGTGAATGCCAATACCCTAGATACATTTAAAAATTATTTGGATACATTTCTGTCTTTAAACAAAATTCATGGATATGATTGGTAGTATTAAATGGGTCACCTTTTAGTGGGATTATTTAAGCTTAACTGGAGCTTTTTGTTTATATTTTAGATTTGTATAGGTTGATCTCGATGGACTTCGGTCTTTTTTCAACCTCATCTACTATGTTACTATGTTATGAGTCTGCTGCCTATCATCCTCCGCCTGTGGAGGATCCAGTTTTTTTTATTTAGGACAGATCGTTTAAGCTTTCTACTAAAGGAGATTTTGACTACATTAGAGGTTCCAAAGGCCGAGCTGCCTGACGAACCTCTGGGTCCTAAATTTGATGGCAATCATTATTAAAGACGAGTGGGACAGTATAGATTCCCCTTCCCGTCTGCTCTCTGAGGGTGGGTTTTCTTTTTCCCATCCCTACTTGGTTGGTGCTATTTTATGCTTGCCACACGTAATACTAGCCTGTGTGAGGATAGTTAGTCGTTCATAGAGCCGCCGGATATAAGGATGGAAACTCTGTTATAGAGGATGTTTCACCCTATGGGATATTTGCTTTTACTGGCGGCGCTTGTCGCCGCAGTTGCTGGAGCGGCTACTTTTTGGTGCATCTCCTTTGCGAATATGATCAAGGTGGAGGGTTCCCTCAACATTTTTCAGAAAAGAATTACGGCCTTCTGGGTTACTAATTCTTTTATCTGTGCTGTTATTATGCAGATTAATTTGCCTATGGCTAAGACTTCAAGTTTTCTGTTCAGGCCAGTAAGGCACTCTGACAGATATGACTTCTAAGTCTAGTCTCTTTCTCTCACCTTTAAGGGAAAGAGTTTGATTGACTATCTCCACGGTTTCAGGGGCCAAGGGTGCCTCCATACTGTAAAAATAAGGAGAACAAATCTAAGGAATTTTTGTTTCTTTAGTTCTGCTAAAAACCCAGAGGCCTCCGATAAGCCAGAGCAAACCAAGAGATCTTGGAAGCCAGCTCAGTCCTGAAAAAGATCCAAGCAGAGCCAGAAACCTGCTGAGACGAAGTCCGCATGAAGGGGCAGCCCCCGGTCCTATTTTGGATCGTGTAGGGGGCAGGCTGTCACTCGTTCAGGGACTTGCAGGATCCTTGGGTCCTGGAGGTTATAGCTCAGGGTTACAAGATAGGTTTCAAATCTCTTCCACCCAGGGGCAGATTCATCCTCTCAACCTGTCTCAAGACTAGGGAAGAGGGAAGCCTTTCTGGAGTGCGTGAGGGATCTGTCCTACTTTGGAGTCATTGTCCCAGTGCCTTTCGCAGAGAGACGTTTGGGATACTATTGTAACATTTTCGTGGTCTCAAAGAAGGAGGGATCTTTCCATCCAGTTCTGGACCTAAAGTGCTTAAACAAATTTCTAAATGTCCCATCGTCAAGATGGAGACAATAAGGTCCATTCTTCCCTTAATTCAGGAAGGGCTGTTTATGACCACTATAGTTCTGAAGGAGGCATTCCTTCACCTCCCAATCCACAGGGAACACTTCCAGTTCCTCAGGTTTGCGTTTCTGGACCAGCACTTCCAGTTCATTGCACTTCCGTTTGGTCCAGCTTACTGCTCCAAGAATTTTTTACAAAGGTTCTAAGGGCTCTTCTAGCAGTTGCTCACTACTTGGACGATATTCTGGTGCAAGCACCATCGTTTCATCTGGCGAAAGACCATTCAGAATCTCTCCTCTGTCTTTTACGATCCCACAGAGGGAAGATAAATAGAGAAAGGAGTGCTCTTATTCCAAGCCCCAGGGTGGAATACCTGGGCACAATAATAGATTCCATAGTCATGGGAATATTTATAACAGACCAGAGAAGTTGCAAGCAAGCTTCTACATGTCTTACCCTCCAGATCTCCTTAAGGCCATCTGTGGCTCAGTGTACGGAGGTGATTGGTCTCATGGTGTCCAGCATGGACATGGTTCTCCTTGCCAGGTTCCTCCTCAGGCTGTTGCGACTGTGCATGCTGCGGCAGTGGAACGGTGATCATTTGGACCTGTCTCAACAGATTTCTCTGTCAACAGGTCGAGAGAATCGCTCTCTTGGTGGCTCTGTCCGGATCTTCTGTCCCTCCTTTTTAAGACCATCCTGGGTGACTGACTACAGACGCAAGTCTGTCAGGATGGGGAGCTGTTTGGGGCGCCAAGAAGGTGCAGGGCCTGTGGACGCAGGAGGAGAGCTCCCTTCCGTTCAACATTTTAGATTTTCGGGCAATATTCAATGCTCTGAAGGCTTGGCCTCTACTGTATTTGTCCCAATTTTTCTGATTCCAATCAGACAATATAACCTTGGTGGCTTACATCAACCATCA
This sequence comes from Bombina bombina, assembly GCF_027579735.1. NCBI lineage: Eukaryota > Metazoa > Chordata > Amphibia > Anura > Bombinatoridae > Bombina > Bombina bombina. The sequence goes on along the minus strand of NW_026510824.1, from coordinate 42,175 downwards.
GGGGGGAACGAGAAGCTCCCTAGCAATGAGAGAAGTGTCTCAGATTCTGAAGTGGGCGGAGACCCACAACTGTTCGCTGTCAGCGATCCACATTCCAACAGGTGGGGAACATCGGAGATAGATCTCATGGTGTCCCGTCTCAATACCAAGCTACCCAGATATGGGTCGAGGTCCAGGGATCCTCAGGTGGATCTAATAGATGTATTAGCGGTGCCTTGGAGGTTCAATCCAATTTCTCTTTTCCTGCCATTACCACTCTTTTCTTGAGTAGTGGCTCGAATCATACAGGAGCAGGCATTAGTGATACTGATTGCTCCATCGTGGCCGCAAAGGATAATGATTTTTGGTCTGGCTCCTAGACATATTTGTCAAGCACTGTGTATATGTATTTATGTGTGTGTGTGTGTGTATATGTTTGTATGTATGTATGCTTGCTTAGATTTCTCCTGTTAAGTGTAGTCAGTCCACGGGTCATCCATTACTTATGGGATATTAACTCCTCCCTAACAGGAAGTGCAAGAGATCACCCAAGCAGAGCTGCTATATAGCTCCTCCCCTCTACGTCATACCCAGTCATTCTCTTGCACCTAACTAATAGATAGGACGTGTGAGAGGACTGTGGTTATTAAAATTAGTTTTTTATTTCTTCAATCAAAAGTTTGTTATTTTAAACAGCACCGGAGTGTGTGTTTTTTTCTCAGGCAGCATTAGAAGAAGAATCTACCTGAGTTGTGTATGATCTTAGCGGACGTAACTAAGATCCATTTGCTTTTCTCGGCCATTCTGAGGAGCGAGGTAACTTCAGAACAGGGGACAGCGGGCAGGGTTCACCTGCAAGGAGGTATGTTGCAGTATATTATTTTCTAAGGAATGGAATTGACTGAGAAAATACTGCTAATACCGATGTAATGTAAGTACAGCCTTAAATGCAGTAGTAGTAACTGGTATCAGGCTGATATGTGTGTATGTTTGCACTGAAGTATTTCTGGGGAATGGCACTTCACTAAGAAAATACTGTATATATATAACTTATAGCCTCTCTGCAGTGAAAGCGACTAGCAACAGGCTTTTTATTAACATCTCATATATTTATATTTAAAACGTTTACTGGCATGTTAATCGTTTTTTCTCTGAGGTACTTGGTGAAAAATTTTCATGGGCATTATTTTTCCACATGGCTGTCGTTTGTTTTGAATAAATCTGTTTACTGAGCTTCCCCACTGTTGTAGTATGAGTGGGAGGGGCCTATTTTGGCGCTTTTACTGCGCAGTAAAAATTCAGTCACAAGTCTTCCTGTTCTCCCTGCATGATCCAGGACGTCTCTACAGAGCTCAGGGGTCTCCAAAACTAGTTTTGAGGGAGGTAATCACTCACAGCAGACCTGTGAGACTGTGCTTTGACTGTGATAAAATCGTATATATTTTTATTGTTATCCGGTTTTTGGTATTAAGGGGTTAATCATCCATTTGCTAGTGGGTGCAATCCTTTGCTAAATTAATAAATTTAATGTGAAAATTTGGTTTCTATAACTAATCCGGTTCGTGTTATTTCAACTGTGACAGTTTTTTTGTGTGCTTCTTAAAGGCACAGTAACGTTTTTTATATTGCTTGTAAATTTATTTGAAAAGTATTTTCCAAGCTTGCTAGTTTAATTGCTAGTTTGTTTAAACATGTCTGACATAGAGGAATCTCTTTGTGCAATATGTTCAAAGGCCAATGTGGAGCCCAATAGAAATTTGTGTACTAATTGCATTGATGCTACTTTAAGTAAAAGCCAATCTGTACATGTAAAGAAAATTTCACCAGACAACGAGGGGGAAGTTATGCCGACTAACTCTCCTCACGTGTCAGTACCTGTATCTCCCGCTCAGGAGGTGCGTGATATTGTGACGCCAAGTACATCAGGGCGGCCATTACAAATCACTTTGCAAGACATGGCTAATGTTATGACTGAAGTTTTATCTAAATTGCCAGAACTTAGGGGTAAACGCGACCACTCTGGAGTGAGAACAGAGTGCGCTGAAAATACTAGGGCCATGTCTGATACTGCGTCACAATTTGCAGAACATGAAGACGGAGAGCTTCATTCTGTGGGTGACGGATCTGATCCAAATAAACTGGATTCAGACATTTCAAATTTTAAATTTAAGCTTGAGAACCTCTGTGTGTTACTAGGGGAGGTATTAGCGGCTCTGAATGATTGTAACACGGTTGCAATCCCAGAGAAAATATGTAGGCTGGATAAATATTTTGCGGTACCGACGTGTACTGACGTTTTTCCTATACCTAAAAGGCTTACAGAAATTGTTAACAAGGAGTGGGATAGATCCGGTGTGCCTTTCTCACCCCCTCCTATATTTAGAAAGATGTTTCCAATAGACGCCACCACACGGGACTTATGGCAGACGGTCCCTAAGGTGGAGGGAGCAGTTTCTACTTTAGCTAAGCGTACCACTATCCCGGTGGAGGATAGCTGTGCTTTTTCAGATCTGATGGATAAAAAGTTAGAGGGTTACCTTAAGAAAATGTTTGTTCAACAATGTTTTATATTGCAACCCCTTGCATGCATTGCGCCTGTCACGGCTGCGGCGGCATTCTGGTTTGAGTCTCTGGAAGAGACCTCAGCTACATTGGATGAGATTACAGACACAGACTCCGGATTCGCCATTCAGGCACGCAGAGCGCTGTGGCTTAAATCCTGGTCAGCTGATGTGACTTCTAAATCTAAATTGCTTAACATACCTTTCAAGGGGCAGACCTTATTCGGGCCCGGTTTGAAAGAAATTATCGCTGACATTACTGGAGGTAAGGGCCATGCCCTGCCTCAAGACAGAGCCAAACCAAGGGCTAGACAGTCTAATTTTCGTGCCTTTCGCAACTTCAAGGCAGGAGCAGCATCAACTTCCTCCGCTCCTAAACAGGAAGGAACTGTTGCTCGCTACAGACAGGGCTGGAAACCTAACCAGACCTGGAACAAGGGCAAGCAGGCCAGAAAACCTGCTGCTGCCCCTAAGACAGCATGAAGTGAGGGCCCCCGATCCGGAAACGGATCTAGTGGGAGGCAGACTTTCTCTCTTCGCCCAGGCTTGGGCAAGAGATGTCCAGGATCCCTGGGCGTTAGAGATCATATCTCAGGGATATCTTCTGGACTTCAAAGCTTCTCCTCCAAAAGGGAGATTTCATCTTTCAAGGTTGTCAACAAACCAGATAAAGAAAGAGGCATTTCTACGCTGTGTACAAGATCTCAACTCTGTCAATCCTTTTACACAAACGTCTGTCAGAAGTTCCAGACGTTCAGGCTTTTTGTCAGGCCTTGGCCAGGATCAAGCCTGTGTTTAAGACTGTTGCTCCACCGTGGAGCTTAAACTTAGTTCTTAACGTTTTACAGGGTGTTCCGTTTGAACCCCTTCATTCCATTGATATCAAGCTGTTATCTTGGAAAGTTCTGTTTTTAATGGCTATTTCCTCGGCTTGAAGAGTCTCTGAGTTATCGGCCTTACATTGTGATTCTCCTTATCTGATTTTTCATTCAGACAAGGTAGTTCTGCGTACTAAACCTGGGTTCTTACCTAAGGTAGTCACTAACAGGAATATCAATCAAGAGATTGTTGTTCCTTCATTGTGTCCTAACCCTTCTTCAAAGAAGGAACGACTTCTACACAATCTAGACGTTGTCCGTGCCCTGAAATTTTATTTACAGGCAACTAAAGATTTTCGCCAAACTTCTTCCCTGTTTGTCGTTTATTCTGGACAGAGGAGAGGTCAAAAAGCTTCTGCTACCTCTATCTCTTTCTGGCTTCGTAGCATAATACGCTTAGCCTATGAGACTGCTGGACAGCAGCCTCCTGAAAGAATTACAGCTCATTCTACGAGAGCTGTGGCTTCCACGTGGGCCTTTAAGAATGAGGCCTCTGTTGAACAGATTTGCAAGGCTGCAACTTGGTCTTCTCTTCATACTTTTTCCAAATTTTACAAATTTGACACTTTTGCTTCTTCTGTGGCTGTTTTTGGGAGAAAGGTTCTTCAGGCAGTGGTTCCTTCCGTGTAAAGATCCTGCCTGTCCCTCCCGTCATCCGTGTACTTTTAGCTTTGGTATTGGTATCCCATAAGTAATGGATGACCCGTGGACTGACTACACTTAACAGGAGAAAACATAATTTATGCTTACCTGATAAATTCCTTTCTCCTGTAGTGTAGTCAGTCCACGGCCCGCCCTGTTTTTTATGGCAGGTCTAAATTTTAAATTATACTCCAGTCACCACTGCACCCTATAGTTTCTCCTTTCTCGTTTGGTTTTCGGTCGAATGACTGGGTATGACGTAGAGGGGAGGAGCTATATAGCAGCTCTGCTTGGGTGATCCTCTTGCACTTCCTGTTAGGGAGGAGTTAATATCCCATAAGTAATGGATGACCCGTGGACTGACTACACTACAGGAGAAAGGAATTTATCAGGTAAGCATAAATTATGTTTTTATTAGCATAAAAAATTGCTATACCGGTTTTGGCAAAATGTCAAAGTAGTTCTTCAACGAGTCTTGAGAAAGGTCAGTGTATGACCGAAACGCGTCGACTGGTGAGCAATAATCCAATTTTTATATTTATCTGATTTATCTGCACTATTATATACTTTTTTCGGCAGAAGGATTAAACACCCGGGTTACGCTGGAGCTGTTACCTGCCTATTAACGCTGAAGCCCAATCCCCGCTACAAGAAATAACACTGCACATAGACTCTTTTGAACCATCATACGAGGAATTAATCCTACAATCTGTCAGGAGCACCCAAACAAACTTTGTACCGATTGATTTATTTGTTTTATATTTCTCTGTCCATCCGCTGCTATTTGGACTATTCATGCTGGTTACTAGTGGAATTTGATAATTCGGCATCCATTATTTCTTTTGTGGTTTTTTGCATTTACTTAATACACACTTACTTATTTGGAAGTTATCACTGTTTATCCGTGAGAGATTTTTATCCACACATTTTTTATTGATTCTTTTGTGTAGGAACATTGTTCCCGAAAGTTATTTTGAGACATCTCATTTTTATTTTTGATTATATATTCGCACCAAACACATTTTTGATTTGGTTTTAATTCATCACTTTGAAAATATTTTGATTGAACACGCACCTTTTAAGGCACTGCACGTACACAGCCCAATATCTAATCCCATTCCGCTAGTGGAACACCGCCACTGAATCTCTAACGAGGTACAGTGTATCGGACCTCCTTTTCCGGCTTCTAGCACATAAGGATTCATAAGGATAAGGATTTATAATTCAATATTGGATATGGTTTAAGGATTATTTGTATTATTTGAATTTTTGTTATTGTGTATAATTTTAAACTGTTATTGCATGGATCCATGTAAGATGACTTGTTGTATGTTATAAATCATTTTTTGTATGTGTACCAGAAATTGTATGGTATTTGTATAAGGAATTGTACCACCAGCTGTTTTTAGAGGATTGTTTGAGATCGTTTTTAATAAACTTTTTACCTTCATTAAGCTGTAAAGTGCTTATGGTTTTATTCTGAACCCTGCCGTATAAGCTGGCGCTTTGATATATATTTTTCTGATTTTCCATATGCCTTGACCACTAGGGGTAATTTATCAGAGCAAAGGGTTTATTAGCAGTAGGCGCTAAGTCTACACTCCCATTTGTACTAATTCTTCAACGTGGTAGCATACGTCTTACAATACAAGCTGTGTAATGAAAAATACAAAATGGAGAATTTTGTGTAAAGCTTTGTGACAAATTTTGATTGCATTGATATAACTTTTAATACCAAAATAGGATTTTTATGTTGAATATTGAAAAATTAAAAATTTTAGGCCGGCATTAAAAGTTGTAAGTCCTAGCATACTGTTAAACCTTTATGTCCCGTTAATTTTCTTCAGTTGGTACAGTTAAAGACCTTTCTCTAAAAATGTAAAAAACAAAACAAAAAAAGCATGGTATAGGTTGTTGTATGTTTAAGATGCACTTGGGTAATAAGGTGTTGCTATTTGAGATTAACTGTAAACCCTTTCTATTTCTGTATTTGAAATTGTTAGGTTCTGAAAAAACTTCAGATGCTGAAAGTGGTGAAAGCAAAACTCCTGAAATAGTAGGAAGGAGAAGCAGTATCAGCTCATTTGATTCTACAGTTTCCTCAGGAATCGGCAGTATTAGCACCCAGGCTTCCGTCCTTGATGATCCAGAGCAATTTGAAGTTATAAAACAGCAGAAGGAAATAATTGAGCATGGGATACAATTGTAAGTTGTTGTAGTTTTTTTTTTTTTTGTTTTGTTTTGTTTTTTAATAATATAAGAGTATGAGCCTGATCTAAAGCTCTCTGTTTTGGTGAGATTATCTGGGAATGGTAGGTCCCTCATTTACAGTATAGTACTTAAAAAAACAAAGGTTTTGTGTGATCTCTCTCCATGGTCGTAATTTTTGATCCTCAGACCCAAGTGTGTGTGTGTGTGTGTGTGTGTGTGTATATATATATATATATATATATATATATATATATATATATATCCCCAACCAGAAAGAAGGGTTGAAACAGCAACAGGTGTATAAAACATAACATTTATTGATAAAATGTTAAGTCCATGGAGGGACGAGGTACAAAAAACAAGACACTACAGTATACGTGTTTCGGCTGGATGCCGTATTCACTACTGCTTAAAAATTTCTACACATATGCTGATTTAAAAAGGGTGTGCTTTGCACCCATTGGTAAAAGATGAACACACCTTTCAGTGACGTAACTAGAAGTACCTGTGTTGTGAAAACATATACTAAACAGTATACTAAACTCTACTATAAGGGTCTTAGACTTGGTTACAGAATTGACTATAAAGCTGAATAAGAATCTGTTTGAAACATTAGAGGAGAGGAATACTAGTGATAAAATACAATCTAAATATAATTATGCTCTATAAACAAACAATGCAAGAGTTGCCCAATATCATTAATATAATATAATGGTAAGGCAATTAGAGAATGCAATGACAAATCGATACATAGGTAAATTGGCTCAACCCAGGTATGGTGTTAGAATACAATATAAATGAAAAACCATGATGTAAATAAACGGAAAACAGAAACTATTCCCAAAAATTTATAAGATCGTATTCTGCATTCAAACCCAGGGGAACCTTAGTGGATAACTTAAATATCCATAGCATCTCACATTTTTCCAATAATTTCTGCCTGTCTCCACCCCTTTTGGGGTAGGGTATGTAATCTATTGCCAACCATCTGAAAGAAGAAACATCTTTCTGATGCTCAGTGACAAAGTGTTTTATTATACTATCGGTGAGGTAGACTTACCCACATTAATAGTGGATAAGTGTTCCCTGATACGGGACCTGATATCCCGTGTTGTAAGTCCATTGTATTGGATATTACACAAAGTAAAGGTTATCAAATAGATAACATGGTGTGAGGTACAATTGAGACAGTATTTGATGTCATATGATTGATGAGTGACTGTCGATGTAAATACATCAGAAATGATAATAAAGTCACAAGCTATACATCTGTTACTACCACATCTAAACATGCCTTTAGATGTCAACCAAGAACTTGTTGTGGCTCGAGGATTGCTCAAGACAGTGGGTGATAAATAATTACCTAGAGTTTTGTTCCGAAAATAGGAACATCTGATGCCTTCTGAGACACAATTGATGAGCTTATCATCTGCCACAAGTAGTTTAAAATGTTTTTTAACAATGTCGCTAATGGACTGGTAATCAGAGCTGTAATCTGTTACAAAGATGACTTGACCTGGGTTACTTTGAGTATTGTTCTTTTTCTTATCCTCCAGTAATATATTACGATCAATCCTCTGTACCTCTTGAATTGTCCTCTTCACCACTTTTTTAGGGTACCCCCTTCTATTTAAGCGGTTTAGTAGATCCTTCTGATGTTCCACAAATGTTTCATTAGTGGAGCAATTCCTTTTGGCCCTGATTAGTTGACCCTTGGCTATTGAGTATGTGACATTTTTGGGTGACAACTTCTAGAATGCAATACAGAATTGCCCGATATGGGCTTTCTGTAAATACGCTCAATCTTCCCTGCTTGAGTACCTTTTAGGGTAATGTCAAGGACATTTATGGTTGTCTTATGTACCTCAAAAGTGAACTTGAGTTTAAGATTGTTCTCATTGATGTAAATAAGAAATTCAGCTATGCTATCAGACTCACCTTTCTCCAACATAGGTGTGTCCGGTCCACGGCGTCATCCTTACTTGTGGGATATTCTCTTCCCCAACAGGAAATGGCAAAGAGCCCAGCAAAGCTGGTCACATGATCCCTCCTAGGCTCCGCCTTCCCCAGTCATTCTCTTTGCCGTTGTACAGGCAACATCTCCACGGAGATGGCTTAGAGTTTTTTGGTGTTTAAATGTAGTTTTTATTCTTCAATCAAGAGTTTATTATTTTAAAATAGTGCTGGTATGTACTATTTACTCTGAAACAGGAAAGAGATGAAGATTTCTGTTTGTAAGAGGAAAATGATTTTAGCAACCGTTACTAAAATCGATGGCTGTTTCCACACAGGACTGTTGAGAGGAATTAACTTCAGTTGGGGGAAACAGTGAGCAGACTTTTGCTGCTTGAGGTATGACACATTTCTAACAAGACTCGGTAATGCTGGAAGCTGTCATTTTCCCTATGGGAACCGGTAAGCCATTTTCTTAGTTTAAGTAAAAGAATAAAGGGCTTCATTAGGGCTTAAAAAACTGGTAGACATTTTTCTGGGCTAAAACGATTACTTTACTAAGTATATTTGGCAGATTATTACTTTTAATAGTTGTTAAATCTTGGGGATTGTTTTAATAAAAACGGCAGACACTGTATTGGACACCTTTTTCACTGGGGGCCTTTTCTAGTCATAGACAGAGCCTCATTTTCGCGCCTCTAATGCGCAGTTGTTTTTGGAAAGCATGGCATGCAGATGCATGTGTGAGGAGCTAAGAACCACTGAAAAAGCTTATAGAAGGCATCATTTGGTATCGTATTCCCCTCTGGGCTTGGTTGGGTCTCAGCAAAGCAGATACCTGGGACTGTATAGGGGTTAAATGTAAAAACGGCTCCGGTTCCGTTATTTTAAGGGTTAAAGCTTTCAAATTTGGTGTGCAATACTTTTAAGGCTTTAAGTTACTGTGGTGAAATTTTGGTGAAATTTGAACAATTCCTTCATACTTTTTCACATATTCAGTAATAAAGTGTGTTCAGTTTGAAATTTAAAGGGACAGTAACGGTTTTATTGTAAAACGTTTTTTGTGCTTTGTTGACAAGTTTAAGCCTGTTTAACATGTCTGAACCATCAGATAACGATGTTCTATATGTATGAAAGCCAATGTGTCTCCCCATTTAAATATATGTGATATATTTGTGTCATAATGTCCAAACAAAGTAGGGATAATAATGCCATAGATATGATATTGCCCAAGATGATTCCTCTAACGAGGGGAGTAAGCATGGTACTGCATCATCCCCTTCTGTGTCTACACCAGTTTTGCCCACACAAGAGGCCCCTAGTACATCTAGTGCGCCAATACTTATTACCATACAACAATTAATGGCTGTAATGGATAATTCTATTGCATGCATTTTTTTCCAAAATGCCTACTTATCAGAGAAAGCGTGATTGCTCTGTTTTAAACACTGAAGAGCAAGAGGACGCTGATGATATCTGTTCTGACATACCCTCACACCTATCTGAAGGGGCCAGGAGGGAGGTTTTGTCTGAGGGAGAAATTTCAGATTCAGGGAAAATTTCTCAACAAGCAGAACCTGATATTGTAACTTTTAAATTTAAATTTCAACATCTCCACGCACTACTTAAGGAGGTATTATCTACTCTGGATGATTGTGACAATTTGGTCATTCCAGAGAAATTAGGTAAGATGGACAAGTTCCTAGAGGTTCCGGTGCCCCCCGATGTTTTTCCTATACCCAAGCGGGTGGCGGACATAGTAAATAAGGAGTGGGAAAGGCCCGGCATACCTTTTGTCCTCCCCCTATATTTAAGAAATTAGTTCCTATAGTCGACCCCAGAAAGGACTTATAGCATACAGTCCCCAAGGTCGAGGGGGCGGTTTCTACTCTAAACAAACGCACTTCTATTCCTATAGAAGATAGTTGTGCTTTCAAGATCCTATGGATTAAAGGTTAGAGGGTTTGCTTAAAAAGATGTTTGTTCAGCAAGGTTACCTTCTACAACCAATTTCATGCATTGTTCCTGTCACTACAGCTGCGTGTTTCTGGTTCGAAGAACTAGAAAAGTCGCTCAATAAAGAATCTTCGTACGAGGAGGTTTTGGACAGAGTTCAAGCTCTTAAATTGGCTAACTCTTTTTTATTTTAGATGCCGCTTTGCAATTAGCTAGATTAGCGGCGAATAATTCAGGGTTTGCTATTGTGGCGCGCAGAGCGCTTTTGCTTAACATCCCTTTCAAGGGTAAAACACTGTTTGGCCCTGACTTGAAAGAGATTATTTCAGACATCACTGGGGGAAAGGGCCACGCCCTTCCTCTGGATAGGTCTTTTAAGGCTAAAAAGAAGCCAAATTTTCGTCCCTTTCGCAGAAACGGACCAGCCTCAAATTCTACACCCTCTAAGCAAGAGGGTAATACTTCTCAAACCAAGCCAGCCTGGAGGCCGATGCAAGGCTGGAACAAGGGTAAGCAGGCCAAGTCACCTGCCACTGCTACCAAAACAGCATGAAGTGTTGGCCCCCGATCTGGGAAGGATCTGGTGGGGGGCAGACTTTCTCTCTTTGCTCAGGCTGGGGCAAGAGATGTTCAGGATCCTTGGGCGCTAGAAATAGTTTCTCAAGGTTATCTCCTGGAATTCAGGGAACTACCCCCAAGGGGAAGGTTTCACGGGTCTCAATTATCTTCGAACAGGCATTCTTACACTGTGTAGAAGACCTGTTAAGCATGGGAGTGATTCATCCTGTTCCATTAGGAGAACAAGGGATGGGTTTTTACTCCAACCTGTTCATAATTCCCAAAAAAGAGGGAACATTCAGACCTATTTTAGATATCAAGATTCTAAACAAGTTTCTAAGGGTTTCATCATTCAAAATGGAAACCATTCGAACGATCCTTCCTACCATCCAGGAAGGTCAATTCATGACCACGGTGGACTTAAAGGATGCGTACCTACGTATTCCTATCCACAAGGAACATTTTCGGTTCCTAAGGTTCGCCTTTCTGGACAAGCATTACCTGTGGCACTTCCATTCGGATTAGCCACTGCTCCAAGGATTTTCACAAGGGTACTAGGGTCCCTTCTAGCGGTGCTAAGACCAAGGGGCATTGCAGTAGTACCTTACTTGGACGACATCCTGATTCAAGTGTCGTCTCTGTCAAAAGCAAGGGCTCATACGGACATTGTCCTAGCCTTTCTCAGATCTCACAGGTGGAAAGTGAACATAGAAAAAAGTTCTCTGTCCCCGTCAACAAGAGTTCCCTTCTTGGGAACAATAATAGTTTCCTTAGAAATGAAGGTTTTTCTGACAGAGGCCAGAAAATCAAAACTTCTAAGCTCTTGTCAGGTACTTCATTCTGTTCTTCTTCCTTCCATAGCGCAGTCCATGGAAGTAATAGGGTTGATGGTTGCGGCAATGGACATAGTTCCTTTTGCACTAATTCATCTAAGACCATTGCACCTGGGCATGCTCAGACAGTGGAATGGGGATTATACAGACTTGTCTCCGACGATACAAGTAGATCAAATAACCAGAGATTCACTCCGTTGGTGGCTGACCCTGGACAACCTGTCACAGGGAATGAGCTTCCGCAGACCAGAATAGGTCATTGTCACGACCGACGCCAGTCTGGTGGGCTGGGGCGCGGTCTGGGAACCCCTGAAAACTCAGGGTCTATGGTTTCGGGAAGACTCTCTTCTCCCGATAAACATAATGGAACTGAGAGCGATATTCAATGCTCTCAAGGCTTGGCCTCGACTAGCAAAGGCCAAATTCATAAGGTTTCAATCAGTCATCATGACGACTGTTACATATATCAACCATCAGGGGGTAACAAGGAGTTCCCTGGCGATGGAGGAGCATCCGGGGGAGTGGGAACTCCATCTGGAAATCTTTGCCCAAATAACTCAATTATGGAGCATTCCAGACTTGGTTCTGATGGCCTCTCGTCAGAACTTCATGGTCCCTTGTTACGGGTCCAAATCCAGGGATCCCAAGGCGACTCTATTGGATACAATAGTAGCACCTTGGATCTTCAACCTAGCTTATGTATTCCCACCGTTTCCTCTCATTCCCAGGCTGGTAGCCAGGATCAATCTGGAGAGGGCTTCGTGACCTTGATAGTTCCTGTGTGGCCAAGCAGGACTTGGTATGCAGACCTGGTGAATGTGTCATCGGCTCCACCATGGAAGCTACCTTTGAGACAGGACCTTCTTATTCAGGGTCCATTCGAACATCCGAATCTGGTTTTCCTCCAACTGACTGCTTGGAGTTTGAACGCTTGATTTTGACAAAGCGTGGGTTTTCAGATTCTGTAATAGATACTCTTATTCAGACTAGAAAGCCTGTAACTAGAAAAATTTACCATAATATATGGAAAAAATATATCTGTTGGTGTGAATCTAAAGGATTCCCATGGAACAAGATAAAAATTCCTAAGATTCTTTCCTTTCTACAAGAAGGTTTGGAGAAAGGATTTTCTGCGAGTTCTCTGAAGGGACAGATCTCTGCTTTATCTGTTTTACTTCACAAAAGGCTGGCAGCTGTGCCAGACGTTTAAGCATTTGTTCAGGCTCTGGTTAGAATCAAGCCTGTTTACAGACCTTTGACTCTTCCCTGGAGTCTTAATCTAGTTCTTTCAGTTCTTCAAGGGGTTCCGTTTGAACCCTTACATTCCATAGATATTAAGTTATTATCTTGGAAAGTTTTGTTTTAGGTTGCAATTTCTTCCGCTAGAAGAGTTTCTGAGTTATCTGCTCTGCAGTGTTCTCCGCCCTATCTGGTCCATGCAGATAAGGTGGTTTTTACGTACTGAGCCTGGTTTTCTTCCGAAGGTTGTTTCCAACAAAAATATTAACCAGGAGATAGTTGTACCTTCTTTGTGTCCGAATCCAGTTTCATAGAAGGAACGTTTGTTACACAATTTGGACGTTGTCCGTGCTCTAAAATTCTATTTAGATGCTACAAAGGATTTCAGACAAACATCTTCCTTGTTTGTTGTTTATTCTGGTAAAAGGAGAGGTCAAAAAGCAACTTCTACCTCTCTATCTTTTTGGCTTAAAAGCTTCATCAGATTGGCTTATGAGACTGCCGGACGGCAGCCTCCTGAAAGAATCACAGCTCATTCCACTAGGGCCGTGGCTTCCACATGGGCCTTTAAGAACGAGGCTTCTGTTGATCAGATATGTAAGGCAGCGACTTGGTCTTCACTGCACACTTTTACCAAATTTTACAAATTTGATACTTTTGCTTCTTCTGAGGCTATTTTTGGGAGAAAGGTTTTGCAAACCGTGGTGCCTTCCATCTAGGTGACCTGATTTGCTCCCTCCCATCATCCGTGTCCTAAAGCTTTGGTATTGGTTCCCACAAGTAAGGATGACGCCGTGGACCGGACACACCTATGTTGGAGAAAACAGAATTTATGTTTACCTGATAAATTACTTTCTCCAACGGTGTGTCCGGTCCACGGCCCGCCCTGGTTTTTTAATCAGGTCTGATAATTTATTTTCTTTAACTACAGTCACCACGGTATCATATGATTTCTCCTATGCAAATATTCCTCCTTTACGTCGGTCGAATGACTGGGGAAGGCGGAGCCTAGGAGGGATCATGTGACCAGCTTTGCTGGGCTCTTTGCCATTTCCTGTTGGGGAAGAGAATATCCCACAAGTAAGGATGACGCCGTGGACCGGACACACCGTTGGAGAAAGTAATTTATCAGGTAAACATAAATTCTGTTTTTCAAATGAAAGCAAGTCATCTATAAAACGACCAAAATATGAGATGTTAGATCTGTAGGGGTTTTCATCTCCATAGATGTGGGACAGCTCCCACCAACCCATGTATAGGTTGGCATAAGAGGGGGCAAATTCAGCCCCCATCGCTGTCCCACACCTTTTGGAGATAAAAAAAAAAAACTCAAATTCAAAATAATTATGATATAGCAAACATCTTGTCACCTCAATCACATATTTCTGAAAATCAGGGCTCAGAGTAGAATAATTGGTCAGAATACATTGCAGTGCTTTGAGACCTAGCTCATGGGGTATGGAGGAATATAGGGCAGTGACATCAACTGTCATCCAACTGTGAGTGGAATCCCATTGTAAAATATTCATGACTCTAAGTACATGCTTGGTATCTTGTAAGTAACTAGGAAGTGCCCGAAACAATGGACAGAGTATGGCATCAATCCATTCATATACGTGTTCAAAAAGGGATCAAATTCCACTCACAATTGGACCACCCTTGACCTCTATCAGGGACTTATACACCTTCGGGAGGTGATGAAACACTGGGGTCACAGGGTGTTCTACATATAAGTAGTCCAGGGTTTTTCTGTCCAACAAAACCCTCTCTAACCCGTCATCCAGAAGGTGCATAAGCTCACCCTGATAACGTTTGGTGGGATTGAATGAAAGAACAGAGTATTGGGTGGAATCAGTGAGTTGACGTAGGGCTTCTGCCCTATAAACCTGTCTATCCAATACCACAACAGGGACCCCCTTATCAGCCGCCGGGATTACAATATTCTCATTTTGTTGTAAATCCTTAAGGGCTTGTCTCTCTAATTTAGAGAGATTGTCATGAGACCACTTTCTATCTTTGTTGAAAGCAAGGGTCTTGAAATCTTGTTCAACTTGTTGTAAAATTTCTCAATTAGGGGGCCTCTGCTGTGGATTGGATAGAAGGTAGAGGCCTTTTTAAAACCTACAAATCTGTCAATATGATTCTGTCTTAATTCTGTGGTTCCATCTCTGGCCATGTTATCTAATGATATAACATCACGTGTCTCTGAGAAAGAAAACTCTGTTTTGAGATTTATCCTAGCCATTTTTGTTCTAGTCTGAGTGGCAGGGTCAGATATAAGGTCTCTGTTGCAATCTAAAAAAAAATTTCTTTAAAGTAAATTGCTAACCAACCGGTTCACATCGAGCATGGTTTTAAATAAATCAAAACCCAGTAACAGGTACAAAACCAAGGCCTAAACCTAGTAATTTAATCTGAGAATCATTCAGTACAACATTAAACAAGTTTATTACACTGAGGGTTTGTATTTGTTGGTTGGTTTCATTCCCCTCAAGGGGTATCGGTTCTGTTGGGCTTGGGTGTTCCCTCCCCACTGGGGGTTCCTTGGGACCAAGGGAAAAACCTGATCAAAGTCACCACTGTTCTGTTCCTGTACTAAGGTATGTGATGCACCTGTACTATTGGGACCTGACCCATTAGAGGAAATGTCAATGGTGGTGACATTATATTTATTAATCTCTTAAGGTTTTACAGAAGGTGGTACAGTGGTATTATGTGCCATATTTGTCTGTACTAAGGTGTCCTGTGTAGTTTTCAAAATACCTGGTTTATCCTTATTGCCAGTATCTTTATCTGAATATATATATATATATTATGGTTTAAGAAAGAGAGAGATGACTAGGAGTGTAATCCTAGTTAGATAAAGAGAGGGATTTCAGCACTCTTTTGAGAAAATAAAGCTCATGAGAGCTATTATATAAAGTTCCAAGCTGACAGTGACTCTCCTAGTTCTGTCAGTATAGTAATTATGGTGGTGCAGACCCTTAAAAATTATTTATTATGGTTTAAGAAAGAGAGAGATGACTAGGAGTGTAATCCTAGTTAGATAAAGACAGGGATTTCAGCACTCTTTTGAGAAAATAAAGCTCATGAGAGCTATTATATAAAGTTCCAAGCTGACAGTGACTCTCCTAGTTCTGTCAGTATAGTAATTATGGTGGTGCAGACCCTTAAAAATTATTTATTATGGTTTAAGAAAGAGAGAGATGACTAGGAGTGTAATCCTAGTTAGATAAAGACAGGGATTTCAGCACTCTTTTGAGAAAATAAAGCTCATGAGAGCTATTATATAAAGTTCCAAGCTGACAGTGACTCTCCTAGTTCTGTCAGTATAGTAATTATGGTGGTGCAGACCCTTAAAAATTATTTATTATGGTTTAAGAAAGAGAGAGATGACTAGGAGTGTAATCCTAGTTAGATAAAGACAGGGATTTCAGCACTCTTTTGAGAAAATAAAGCTCATGAGAGCTATTATATAAAGTTCCAAGCTGACAGTGACTCTCCTAGTTCTGTCAGTATAGTAATTATGGTGGTGCAGACCCTTAAAAATTATTTATTATGGTTTAAGAAAGAGAGAGATGACTAGGAGTGTAATCCTAGTTAGATAAAGACAGGGATTTCAGCACTCTTTTGAGAAAATAAAGCTCATGAGAGCTATTATATAAAGTTCCAAGCTGACAGTGACTCTCCTAGTTCTGTCAGTATAGTAATTATGGTGGTGCAGACCCTTAAAAATTATTTATTATGGTTTAAGAAAGAGAGAGATGACTAGGAGTGTAATCCTAGTTAGATAAAGACAGGGATTTCAGCACTCTTTTGAGAAAATAAAGCTCATGAGAGCTATTATATAAAGTTCCAAGCTGACAGTGACTCTCCTAGTTCTGTCAGTATAGTAATTATGGTGGTGCAGACCCTTAAAAATTATTTATTATGGTTTAAGAAAGAGAGAGATGACTAGGAGTGTAATCCTAGTTAGATAAAGACAGGGATTTCAGCACTCTTTTGAGAAAATAAAGCTCATGAGAGCTATTATATAAAGTTCCAAGCTGACAGTGACTCTCCTAGTTCTGTCAGTATAGTAATTATGGTGGTGCAGACCCTTAAAAATTATTTATTATGGTTTAAGAAAGAGAGAGATGACTAGGAGTGTAATCCTAGTTAGATAAAGACAGGGATTTCAGCACTCTTTTGAGAAAATAAAGCTCATGAGAGCTATTATATAAAGTTCCAAGCTGACAGTGACTCTCCTAGTTCTGTCAGTATAGTAATTATGGTGGTGCAGACCCTTAAAAATTATTTATTATGGTTTAAGAAAGAGAGAGATGACTAGGAGTGTAATCCTAGTTAGATAAAGACAGGGATTTCAGCACTCTTTTGAGAAAATAAAGCTCATGAGAGCTATTATATAAAGTTCCAAGCTGACAGTGACTCTCCTAGTTCTGTCAGTATAGTAATTATGGTGGTGCAGACCCTTAAAAATTATTTATTATGGTTTAAGAAAGAGAGAGATGACTAGGAGTGTAATCCTAGTTAGATAAAGACAGGGATTTCAGCACTCTTTTGAGAAAATAAAGCTCATGAGAGCTATTATATAAAGTTCCAAGCTGACAGTGACTCTCCTAGTTCTGTCAGTATAGTAATTATGGTGGTGCAGACCCTTAAAAATTATTTATTATGGTTTAAGAAAGAGAGAGATGACTAGGAGTGTAATCCTAGTTAGATAAAGACAGGGATTTCAGCACTCTTTTGAGAAAATAAAGCTCATGAGAGCTATTATATAAAGTTCCAAGCTGACAGTGACTCTCCTAGTTCTGTCAGTATAGTAATTATGGTGGTGCAGACCCTTAAAAATTATTTATTATGGTTTAAGAAAGAGAGAGATGACTAGGAGTGTAATCCTAGTTAGATAAAGATAGGGATTTCAGCACTCTTTTGAGAAAATAAAGCTCATGAGAGCTATTATATAAAGTTCCAAGCTGACAGTGACTCTCCTAGTTCTGTCAGTATAGTAATTATGGTGGTGCAGACCCTTAAAAATTATTTATTATGGTTTAAGAAAGAGAGAGATGACTAGGAGTGTAATCCTAGTTAGATAAAGACAGGGATTTCAGCACTCTTTTGAGAAAATAAAGCTCATGAGAGCTATTATATAAAGTTCCAAGCTGACAGTGACTCTCCTAGTTCTGTCAGTATAGTAATTATGGTGGTGCAGACCCTTAAAATTATTTATTATGGTTTAAGAAAGAGAGAGATAACTAGGAGTGTAATCCTAGTTAGATAAAGACAGGGATTTCAGCACTCTTTTGAGAAAATAAAGCTCATGAGAGCTATTATATAAAGTTCCAAGCTGACAGTGACTCTCCTAGTTCTGTCAGTATAGTAATTATGGTGGTGCAGACCCTTAAAAATTATTTATTATGGTTTAAGAAAGAGAGAGATGACTAGGAGTGTAATCCTAGTTAGATAAAGACAGGGATTTCAGCACTCTTTTGAGAAAATAAAGCTCATGAGAGCTATTATATAAAGTTCCAAGCTGACAGTGACTCTCCTAGTTTTGTCAGTATAGTAATTATGGTGGTGCAGACCCTTAAAAATTATTTATTATGGTTTAAGAAAGAGAGAGATGACTAGGAGTGTAATCCTAGTTAGATAAAGACAGGGATTTCAGCACTCTTTTGAGAAAATATATATATGTATATATGTGTGTGTGTGTGTAATTAATAATCATTAATAACTTTGTACATTATATTTAAAGTTTCAAGAAAATTGCAATGTGAAATGTAATAAAAAGATGCTGCTCTGCTGTTGAATGACCGGAAGTCATGTTTATTTTTATTTATTTTCCAATTCATCTGTAGATTTAATAAAAAACCAAAAAGAGGTATACAGTATCTACAAGAGCAGGGCATGCTGGGATCTACTCCTCAGGATATTGCACAATTTTTACACCAAGAAGATCGTCTGGATTTTGTAAGTGCTTGTCTTTATGTTCACTAGCAACACTAGACCTAGATTTCTCAAAATGGAATATTTTCTGAAATTGTATGTAAATTACACCTATCCTTTGTAATCACTTCAAAAGGAAATACATTGTTTAATTTAAATATATTATTTTACCCTTTCGTTCATAGCTACATATTCATTTACTGTCTGGTGGCTTCTTGGAGCAGGTATAAAACATCAAAAAAGCTTGCTCTAGAAAGAGTCTAGTTACTCAATGTCCTCTGTTAGGGCTGACTGTGATCATTTTAGACTACCATCATCCATAACCACCAACATACATTTATTTTGAAATCATAACATAACTGGTGATAAAAGTGTTTATTATTTTGGATTGGAAGAATAGTGTAAGTTTTTTATTTGATGTTAAAAACGGTTCTTGGAGGTTTGGAGTCCAATACATCCAAAAAAAGTTCCTGACTCAAGGATGCCAAATTTTACAGCCAGTCTTGTGCAGTGCCATACCCTAGATGACAGATCCTAGAAAAAAAAACATTTGTCATTGTTGTTGCAACAATGTTCTCAATTTTCTTCCTGAAGGATTCTTGCTTTTATGTTCCTTTGGATCCAGTTACAGGGAGAGCACTGTGAGCAGATCTTATGGATCTTTTAGATGCAGATTTATATGCAGTTGTGTTTATTTTTTAAACAAAGACATTCTTGCTTTTGTCTTGAATTTAATAAAGTTGAACACATTTTTGAGGGTTCCTTGTTTCAAATTGCAAACTGTGCATTCTGCCATTCTTTCACTTGAGACAGGTCATTTTGACTACCAGAAATGTGAAAGTTTAAGTGGATGGCTAAAGATCATCCCAATACATTTCCCACCTAAAGACTGCAGGACTGTGTCCCTGCGAAGTCTACAAAACACATTTATACAGTGGTTTCCCTATCTTCCTTCTCTATAATTAATTCAGTACTATTTAACACCCTGCAGGATCTGGTTTATCCTACAACTTTAAATTTCACTTTCGTATGGGTTGATGCTTCTCCTTTCTTAAGGGTGTAGACTCGTAAAGCCTTGCACTATCTCAGATCCAAGCATTAAACCATTCAGAGACATATTTTCTTCTTAAAAGGGAAGGGCCCACAGCTGCATTCATTACTTTTTGGAAATACAGAATCTGGCCACCAGGAGGAGGCAAAGACACCCCAGTCAAAGGCTTAAATACCTCTCCCCACTTCCCTCAGAAGTTTGAGGTAGTCTCTTATGGAGGGTAGTACTCTTCGCATTGGGATTGGAGTTTTAGGTAATGCTGTCAGCCTCTCAGTGAGAGCATGGATGAAAGTTAGAGATGCAGGGGGAGTTTTCCTGAGAACCCATCCTGATTCATATTAACAGCTCCTTGGAAATCAGCATTTACGAGTTTCGCTGCCTACCTTTCATCACTCTAGTCCATGTCAGAAGCGAGTCTACTATCTGTCACACTTGAAGGGCCATGTTCCTGTTCCACAGCGTAGATTCTGGTAAGATCGTTTCATTTTATTTCGATATGTGAATGTAATGTTGACAAAAAACAAGGTAGGGTCCCAGTGGGACTCCTTTTATCTTAATAAGGAATCATGGGTTAATATCTCCTGAGGGGGGTTATTGAACAGGGGGGACTTTTAATCATGTTTGTTATATAGTTCTATCTGCAAATGTGTAGCTATACTTAGGCTCACGGCCTTTACGGAACATAACGACCTTCTTTTAATGACGCTATCTTTCAAGATTGCGTGCCTTTTCGCGACTGGCACAATGCACCTCGTGACGGGTGCGGTTACGTTGTTTTTCCCTTCTGTATGCTGACTGTGTGTGACCAAGAGAATCTTGCTCGTGGGTTGTCTGGTTCACAGGAGGTGGTGAGTGCCCCAGCCATTGGGGTGTTAAAGGGTGTCAGTTAGTTTTTTGTAATCCCAAGATTATGGAGGATTCCAATACGGAGGATGTGTCTTGTGATGAATATGAAATGGCCCAGGTAATCAATGCCCATCAGTTATGTTCCAATTGCCGTTCTATAGTACTATCTTCTCTCGAAGCCGGGAGCTTAGAGTGTGTTGAACCATCCGCCTCAGAGGTTTCCATGACCCGTGAAGCATGTGCCCCAGTCCATTTCCCGGCTATGCAAGCAGGTGTCCCTATGTCCCTTTACTCCTCCGGAGGGTGGCTTGTTTCCTCCAGAGGTTACGGCATGGTTCCGCATGGCCATTTCTATGGCGCTAAATCATTTATATCTCCAAAGTGAAATATTTCTAAGATACTGTCCGTGTTCCGTTAACCAGGGCCCGTCGAGCGTGGGATCACCCGATTCAGTTCGGCCTTCTGGGGAAGCGTTGGCCCCTGAGGCTTCAGGGGCCCCTATCTCGGGGCCAGGGTCTTCAGTTGATCCGGCGAGGGATGATTTCGCCTTCCGTTATAGGCTGGCTTGCCTTCATGTTCTTTTAAAGGGACAGTATACACTCATTTTCATATAACTGCATGTAATAGACACTACTCTAAAGAATAAGATGCACAGATACTGATATAAAAATGCAGTATAAAACTGTTTAAAAACTTACTTAGAAGCTGCCAGTTTAGCTCTGTTGAAAAGGTAGCTGGAAAGCCCACTGCAAGTGGGAAATAAGACACTCCCCCTTCTTTTGCATATGAAAAGACCCTTTACACAAACAGGAGCAAGCTGGAGAAGGTAGCTGACGGTATTCACATCAAACTTTGGGGCTTGGTTAGGAGTCTGAAAATCAGAGCAATGTTATTTAAAAATAAGCAAAACTATAGATTTAAAAAAAAAAAAAAAAAAAAACTTTATGGGCTATATAAATAGATCATCTACAAAACATTTATGCAAAGAAAAAATGAGTGTATAATGTCCCTTTAAGACATGTTTTGGCAATGTTAGAGGATCCCAGTCCTAGCGGGCAGAGGGATCTGAGGCTATAGAAACTGGAGGGCAAAATGGATATGACATTTGGGGATGAAGCCAATCTCCTTAATGCCGGTGTTTTCTTTTTCTTTATGTTTTTGGTTCCAGTTCTGAACTTGGGTGAATGGGGCTTTTAATCGGCTGGTCCCATTGTCGTCTTCATTCTCCTTGGGCATTCACCCGATGGGTGTTGCCTTCATTTTATTTTTTGGATTAATTTGTTTTTTCATAAGCTCATGTCTGTTAGATATTCGTTTTTATGAACGTTCTTCTCTGGAACCGATATTTGCTATTTAGGTCACGTGGGCACTTCCTCGGAAGTTGCACTCTTGTTGAATAATAGAAATATGTTTTTCTAATTCATTTATCGATCCTTCAAGATGAATTTTCTTGGACCTTGGGCAGTTCTAGAGTGTCCTTATACCAGGCAGGCACTGGGCGGATTCTTTTTTCCGCTGTTGCCAGGGTTCATGTCACCCTCGTGGTGCTGATTAATCTTGCTGGATTCTGAATGTCACTTGGCCTATTCTATTGACTCCGGGCTCTGATCCTACTGAAGTATGAGGCCTGTTGTTTAAATGCAACCACTCCGAACGGAGGGTTATGAGTGCCAATCTAGGTTGGTTGTTTGGGCTTCTCGTCTGGTATACGGATCTGTTTTTGCAGACGTCATCATGGTTCTTCAGGTCCCCGGGGACACAGAACCATTATTCTATTCTTTGGAGTTGGGAGATGTGTGTGACCTATGTGGTCTGGTGCCGAGTAATTAATGATTTGCATTTTCACTCAAGGTTCTTCTGGACGCTGACTCTTTAGCCTATTAAGCATTTTATTGTGGCGACAGAGTTTCCTTCCTTCCCGTCTTGGGTGGATCATATGGTCTGGATGCGCAGGCATGTTCTTTCTCTGCTCAGAGTTATTACTCTAAGAGTTGGTGTGCAGGGGTTCCCTGCCTTCTGTGGGGAGTTGTGAAGCTCTAGCTTTTGCCTGCTTAAGGAAGATTTTTGGAAAATAGATCCTTCAATGATCTCTGGCTGTTGCCTCTTCCTGTACCCTTAGTCTGACCGTGATCTTGACGTTCAGGTGTCTTTACGTCCTTGTTGCAACTCTAGCCTTGGGGCTTGTCAGATTTCTCTGTGATCCAAGTGCCCTGGGTGCTGAATGTTAGACCGTTAAGGAGTCCTTTGTGTCTCTTGGGGTTTGAGGCTATTGCTAGATCGCCAAGCCTACGGACTTTAGAGGTGTGTTCCTCCTTGTAGGAGGCAGCTTAGGGTTCCTCTGGAAGTTGGATCTTCGATTGATTCCTTTTTCGAAGACTCTGACCTAGGTCTGTGTCTCTCCTTGGATGTTTGTGGATGGTTTGATCTCACATTAGATGTTTCTGGTCCTGCGGGCCTCTCCGTAGAGGCTGGGGCTCTGTGAGAGATGCCTCTCTGTTCGTGGCTTCAGCTTTAGTTCCTTCTGATGGTTCCCTACTGGTCTTCTGGCGCATTTACGATGTTCCTGTAGACTCCAGGTATCTTTACCTGGGTTGGTGATATGGCCGAGGGGTCTTCCTCTATGGTAGGGTGGTTTTCCGTTGTTTAATTCCCTTCTCTTCTAGAGCGGGGGGTAGGGTTCTCTGGGTTCGGAGTTACCTTAGTATTTGGAACGACCTGTTGGTCCTTGGTGTCTTGCCTTGTAAGGGTTTTTCCCTTCTTGCGTTTCAGAATCCTGGAAGGGGAGTTGCAATGTAGTGACTGGTTCCTCCGTTCCTGCAGCGGGAGGCTGAGGTTTTGATTCCTGTGGGGCTCCGGCTATATGTTAGATTCTGATATATGAATGCTGAGGGTCTGAGGGCCTTCTTGGAATTTAAATATTCTCGCACCTTGCCACAGAGATGGTGCACATTTACAGATCTTTGACAACGCTGTTATCTTGACAAACCATATTATGCACTTTAGTTAAGCATGCATAATACAAAGCAAGAACTGTACTTTTCTGTGGAAACTGCATTTTTTTTTATATATATATATATATATATATACATTTATGTAACAAATATATATATATATATATATATATATATATATCTTTAAAACTGTGTAAACTTAAAGTGAAGGTAAACTTTGAATGAAAGCCCGTTTTTTAAAAATACTATTAAAAACAGGGGCACTTTCATTCATTAAAGTTTACAAAAGCAGCTGTTTTGATTAAAAACTTACCTCTCTTCTTTGCACAGCCAGAGCAGCTTCCCCCTCCTGAAAATCCTCTTTTCATACGTCATCAATGACTAATCCGGCTTCCTCCATTCACAGCATGGCCTCAGGCAATGACTACCCTGGGGGGAAAGCGGTGATTGTAGGAAGCCGGATTAGTCATTGCTGACGTGGGAAGAGAGGAAATCTAGGTGGGGGAAGCTGCTCTGGCTGTGAAAAGAAGAAAAGGTACATTTTTAATCAAAACGGCTGCTTTGTAAACTTTGATGAATGAAAGTGCCCCTGTTTTTAATAGTATTTTTAAAAAAACGGGCTTTCATTCATCAAAGTTTACCTTTAAGCTAACCAAAGTGCAAGGTACAGCTACAAAAAAAAGAAGCAACAATACACATTCTACAAGATGCTGGAGCCTAGTATATATATTGAGAGCTTTACCAACTGGCTTCTGTAATGGGTTAAAATAAAGAACGTCTTTAAAAAGTGCGCTTCAGGTAAATGAGGAAGAACAATGGCAGGTTGAGTAGAAGTCATATTACTACCCAGCAGATTATTTCCCTTTTAAATAGTACTCTTTTACATGCAAAAAATAACCCTAGTGATAAATTACTTCATTATTTAAAAGGACATTAAAGTCAATTCTTTATTTATACATCAGAAATTATTCACTATGTTTTTTTTCTTTATCTTACTATATGTGTTGTGACCAAGTAGGAACATGTACAGTATATGCAAGCTCCTGCCCATACCAACCAATCACTGCTGCACCTAAGACGGTCATGGTTCTACATTCCACAATATGTACTCTAGCTTCTCTAGGGGGAGGAGTGGAAACACTACAATTTAGAGTTAAAATACAGTAAAAGTGGGCAAAATAAATCCTGAAAGTTCTTTTCTTTATTTGTGCAGTATAAACATTTTATAAGACAGTCTTGAATAAATATACATTCATTTAAAGGGTTTTTAAGATTATACAAATTTTTTAGCATGTAGATAAAAGGTGTAAATGAAAATGCATTAGGTATGTTGGACTACACCATATTGTAGAGCGTGTATTGTTGCTTCTTTTTTTTTGTAGCTGTACCTTGAAATTTAGTTAGCTTAAGTTTACGCAGTTTTAAAGTTATGTAACAAATATATATATATATATATATATATATATATATATATATATATATATATATATATATATATATATATATATAAAATGCAGTTTCCACAGAAAAGTACAGCTCTTGCTCTGTATTATGCATGCTTAACTGAAGTGCATAATACAGTTTGTTAAGATAACACCGTTGTCAAAGATCTGTAAATGTGCATCACCTCTGAGGCAAGGTGCGAGAATATTTAAATTCCAAGATGGTGGCACCCATTTTTATCATAAGCAGCATTTTCTTTTTTTTTACAAAGAGAAACATGGACAGAGATGCCCATTAAAGAATACACTATTAGCACTCATGTAGACTTATGACACAAATTGTGAATATATATTCTAAAAAGATAGACTACCAAATGGTAAAGAGAGTTCACTTGGAACATTAAAACATAACTTTTTAGATACGCAAAAAACAGGAGATAAAATAAAGGTATGTGCAATTAAAAATAATAGCTTACTGGGCTGTAGTGAAAAACAATCTTTGTATCACATTGGATGCCGAGGTATAATGGCTACAACTTATTAGGCATACGTAATTTAGCTTGCAATTGCTTATTAATGCTCAGCCAATAGAATTAATAAAATTAACCCGTGTTATTGCAATACAACACAAGGTAAATAATATTGTGCGGAGCTTGTATTTAATATTTAAGTCTTGCAAGTTCAGAGGTTGTGTCTAAAGATCTCTGAATAATACCAGAGTCTGTGTTAGCACAACTTCTTATTGTTTTAATTTAGCAACACTGTGCATAGAGCATACATATACTTTAATTTGAGAGATCAATATTATAATGCATACTTAGGTATCCATATAAATAATTCCTGGTAACGCTGGGTTTGGTAGAGTAATTTGGTTAATTACCACTAACCAGATAGTACCCAGAGTGTTTGGTTATCTACAAGTAACATATGTTCAATTTTATCCTAATATTGCATAAAGCGTGATTTGGATTTAATTTATAAAGTCAGTGTGATTGGTGCATATTTAGGTATCCATATATGTCAATTCACAATAACAAAACATTGAGTGTTTGACCTTGCTTTGTAATAGTATAGAGATATATAACCATCAATGAGATGTGAATACTATGACTTTTTAAGCAAGAGTAGTTTCTTTATAAATGTTCTTTAGTAATCGATTGTGAGTTCCCTTGCAATAAATTGCAGATGATTTATAAAGAGCATTAATATATTGGGTATATAAGGTATATTGTGATGCATACTTTAGTTACAGATATCCTTATCCATAATTGTATTTACACATACTGCTTCACATACAGCTATATTTATACCCCCAAAATTATATTGGTTACGGATAATCAGCCTCAGTATAAATAGCAAAAATGATTGCCTTATTCAGTCGCATAAAATCGGTATAAGCTAGTATGTAATATTTCGCTATCTTCGGTTGAAATTACCGTTTGGGTGTATTGTTTGGGTAAAAAATAAATCCTGACCCTATGGGTTGGTAACGATATAATTGTTGTCGTTGAGTTAATCTATGTTGCCATAACAAAATATCGTGTTTACCTATAGCTGATTCTTTAGCTGTGTGATGCAGTGTGTAGTGCTGCACTGGTCTAAATTACTGTTTGGATGTATCACTTGATAGTGATAATTTTGATCTAATGTGTTACAAATTATAAAGTAAATTGCTATTAGAGATGCTAGTCGCTTGTTTATGTATCACATGTAAATAGGTGATACAAATAATATTGAGTTTATATATTAGCTCTCTATAGCTAAGAGAGTAAAATTTAGTTACCCTCTCATGTGCTCGAAAGTAGCGTGAATGCCAGCCCAAGTATCCGATTCTAGTGAATTATATCTGGCGGTAACTGCCTACATAGTCTTCACTACTATTGTGTAGAATGATTTATAAGTATAAAGTAATTCATGTAGAGCGTAGTACCGATAGATACAAAAGTACCAAAATACCTTTAGCAAATATTGTCACCCCAGATTAAGCTAACCCTAACATACACAGGAGCTCCCTGACTCCTCACCATTGCCCTAACATGTTTCGCTGTTTCCACGGCTTTCTCATCAAGTGATACATCCAAACAGTAATTTAGACCAGTGCAGCACTACACACTGCATCACACAGCTAAAGAATCAGCTATAAGTAAACACGATATTTTGTTATGGCAACATAGATTAACTCGACGACAACAATTATATCGTTACCAACCCATAGGATCAGGATTTATTTTTTACCCAAACAATACACCCAAACGGTAATTTCAACCGAAGATAGCGAAATATTACATACTAGCTTATACCGATTTTATGCGACTGATTAAGGCAATCATTTTTGCTATTTATACTGAGGCTGATTATCCGTAACCAATATAATTTTGGGGGTATAAATATAGCTGTATGTGAAGCAGTATGTGTAAATACAATTATGGATAAGGATATCTGTAACTAAAGTATGCATCACAATATACCTTATATACCCAATATATTAATGCTCTTTATAAATCATCTGCAATTTATTGCAAGGGAACTCACAATCGATTACTAAAGAACATTTATAAAGAAACTACTCTTGCTTAAAAAGTCATAGTATTCACATCTCATTGATGGTTATATATCTCTATACTATTACAAAGCAAGGTCAAACACTCAATGTTTTGTTATTGTGAATTGACATATATGGATACCTAAATATGCACCAATCACACTGACTTTATAAATTAAATCCAAATCACGCTTTATGCAATATTAGGATAAAATTGAACATATGTTACTTGTAGATAACCAAACACTCTGGGTACTATTTGGTTAGTGGTAATTAACCAAATTACTCTACCAAACCCAGCGTTACCAGGAATTATTTATATGGATACCTAAGTATGCATTATAATATTGATCTCTCAAATTAAAGTATATGTATGCTCTATGCACCGTGTTGCTAAATTAAAACAATAAGAAGTTGTGCTAACACAGACTCTGGTATTATTCAGAGATCTTTAGACACAACCTCTGAACTTGCAAGACTTAAATATTAAATACAAGCTCCGCACAATATTATTTACCTTGTGTTGTATTGCAATAACACGGGTTAATTTTATTAATTCTATTGGCTGAGCATTAATAAGCAATTGCAAGCTAAATTACGTATGCCTAATAAGTTGTAGCCATTATACCTCGGCATCCAATGTGATACAAAGATTGTTTTTCACTACAGCCCAGTAAGCTATTATTTTTAATTGCACATCCCTTTATTTTATCTCCTGTTTTTTGCGTATCTAAAAAGTTATGTTTTAATGTTCCAAGTGAACTCTCTTTACCATTTGGTAGTCTATCTTTTTAGAATATATATTCACAATTTGTGTCATAAGTCTACATGAGTGCTAATAGTGTATTCTTTAATGGGCATCTATGTTTCTCTTTGTAATGTAAATAAATACACTGCACCAACTACCCTGTGATTATATGTATTATAACAAGTAATCAACCAAGGGTGTAGTCATAACCACCGAATAGGCAGTGCCATTGAAACCCTCTTTTCAGCTCTAGAATTTTCTTGTTTTTAGTTTGACCCTTTTGTGCTCCACTCTAATCCTTGGTTTTGTCAAGGACATAATACATGCACACCATCTTTGATTTTGAATAGAAAAGAATGTTGTTTAATTACACGTTTTAACTGCAATTTATTTTCCAAATGTAGACCCAGATAGGAGACTTTTTGGGAGAGAACAATAGATTTAATCGGGAAGTGATGTATGCCTACGTAGACCAGCTGGATTTCTGTGACAGAGACTTTGTGTCTGCTCTACGCATGTTTTTGGAAGGATTCCGACTTCCTGGAGAAGCTCAGAAGATTGACAGACTCATGGAGAAATTTGCTGCACGATATTTAGAGTGCAACCAAAGGTAATGGCCAATTAAAAAAAGAAACTGCTTTATATGTTAAATTAACTACAAAGTTGTAGTAACGATAATTACCTAAAGTATTAGAAAACTGTTGTAAATTAAATGTTTCTTATCACTAATTTAGCAGTTCCAGGCAATTTTATCTACTTTAGCTATTTGATTTGATAATTCTCTGCACAAGTTACATTTTGCAAACTTTAAAATAAGTCATTACAACTACTTATTGTATGTCAGTTAAAGGGATTTGGGACTAAATCAACATCCCTTTATTCCTGAAGGCTCTTTCTTTTTTCCTTCTTCATACAGAGAGAGTCCACAGCTGCATTCATTCCTTGTGGGAAATACAGAACCTGGCCACCAGGAGGAGGCAAAGACACCCCTGCCAAAGGCTTAAATACATCCCCCACTTCCCTCACCCCCCAGTCATTTTTGCCTTTCATCACAGGAGGTTGGCAGAGAAATGTCGGAAGATTTCGGAGTAGTTCCTTAGGAGGGGTATCTGCCCTTCGAGATGGGACTGGAGTTTTAAGTAGTCTTGTCAGCCTCAGTGAGAGCATTGATGAAAGTTATAGTCCGGAGATGCAGGGAGAGTCTTTCGGCGACACCATCCAGACTCATATTAACAGCTCCTTAAGCAATCAGCGTTGACGAGTTTCGCTTCCTGCTTTCTTCACTTAAGTCCATGTCAGAAACACTGCTACAATCTGTCTAACTTGAAGGACCGTGTTGCTGTTCCACGGCATAGATTCCGGTAAGATTGTTTACATTTTTACACATGATTAACGATAGAAGACAGGGTCAGAGTGGGACTCCTTTATCTTTATGGAATCAAGGGTTAATATCTCCTGAGGGGGATTATTAAACAGTGGGGTCTTTTAATGATTTTTGTTATGTTATTTTGACTGCTTTTGTGTAGAGACATTTTGGGGCTCATAGGCTGATACGGAACTTACAGGTTATTTTCGTTTTGAGAGCTGCGCAGTTTTATTAAGCTGGCACGCTTTTCCTTGGCAGGGGCGGTCCTGCATAAGGCACCATGTGACCGGGAGTGGTCATGTTTTGTTTTTCCATTTCCGATTCCTGACCGAGTGTCTGCGGAGAGGAGCCGATTTCTCTACCTGTCTGGGTCATAGGAGGTGGTGGGTGCCAGTTGTTTTTTTGTTTGTTATTTTTTTTCTTCCATAATTTACTTTAGATGTGTTATGGAGGATTCTGATGTTTTATAGGGGGATCTCTCTGATACAGCATTTGATACCTGCGTATATTGTGAAGAGGCCTGGGTAGACCAGCCCTCTCAATTATGTTCCGTATGCCGCAACAGGGTTTTCTCATCAAGCAATGTTGAGATATTAGAGATCACTGAGCCATCCACCTCTGAGGATTCTTCATCCCGTGAGGTGTGTTCCCTCAAATC
Source organism: Bombina bombina (assembly GCF_027579735.1). Lineage (NCBI taxonomy): Eukaryota > Metazoa > Chordata > Amphibia > Anura > Bombinatoridae > Bombina > Bombina bombina. The sequence goes on along the minus strand of NW_026510824.1, from coordinate 11,815 downwards.
TTCTTTTACTACACATGCAGTTTTCCCAAATACCGCTGCTCCTTCACCTGAATGAGACTTTTTTCCACCAGACGTTACTGCGCGGTTCCGCATGGCCATCTCTATCGCTTTAGTGGCTTTGCATCTTCCTGCTACATGCAAGCGAAGGGTTAATCCATGCACTCCTGCCCAGAGACAGTCGTGTAAGATGACGATTGTATCCTACCAGTCTTCTCGGGGAAGCGGTGCCCTCTGAGGCTTCAGAGGTAGAACCTCCAGGGTCGGAGTCTCCTGATTTGATTCCTCCAACTGAGGAGGATTTAGCATTTCGATTTAGAATGGCATGCCTGCATTTACTTCTGAGAGAGGTTTTGGCGATGTTGGAGGTTCCCAGTACTGATCCGTCAGTTGAATCTCAGCGAGCTTGACTAGTCGATCGGAGAGGGATGGAGATACTATTCCTTATTTTATATATATATATATATATATATATATATTCTTTGTTTTCTATTTAGAATCCCAGTTCCGAGCTCTGAGGAGTTTGTGTCTTATCCACAAAAGGAACAGCACCATCCAATCAATATAGTAAAAATCTTCTTTATTGGGACATAACCAAAACACAGCAACACGACGTTTCGGTCAAAAGACCTTAATCGTGTTATAAAATCAAAACTTTAAGCCACTCCTTGTATACCCACTTAGGGGAGGTGATTCTTACCTTTTCAGGTGTATTTTAAACATTTCATTATAAAAATGTATTTAGCTCCATCTAGTGGTTATAAAAGGTCATTGTTAATATTACATGTGACTTGGAATTTCACAAACCCAGCAAAACATCTATACATCTTAATAAACTTATCTACACATCAAAGTATTATATTTATATATATATATATATATATATATATATATATATATATTTTTATATATATATATATATATACAAATATATACATCTATGAATCAATACCATATATTAGTTAAAGTGCAACCCATACAAAAAAACAATTTCAGTAGTAATATAGATACTATATCCAAAAACCTATGAGTTTGTGTCTTATGACAGGCTGGACCTGTTTGTTTTTTGTTTTACACTCTTCTTTGGCTATAGATTTTGTGCTCTTGCCTATTTTTTTTTCCGTTTAGGATAGTTTTTTTATTTTAGAGCTCTGGGTGTTTGTAGAAACTCCTTTTTTGGAAGACGTTTCGCCACTGGGATTTTGGTACTAGCGCTTTTTGAAGGTCTCTGTTCGGGATGATGATTCCCTCGATAATTTCGAGACAATATTTAAGCCACGGAGCTTATATTTCTTTATTTTGTTTATTCTCAGTTTTCCTAGCGCTGCTGTAACTTAAGACTTTTCCCATGAGTTTTGTGACAGGTATGTCGTATCCTAGATAACATGCAGGACTTGTTGGGTACTAGTTAAGTCTGTTCTTTCCTTCTACACAGGAGAAGGAGTTTTTCTTTCATGTAATTAGCAAGAGTCCATGAGCTAGTGACGTATGGGATATACATTCCTACCAGGAGGGGCAAAGTTTCCCAAACCTCAAAATGCCTATAAATACACCCCTCACCACACCCACAAATCAGTTTTACAAACTTTGCCTCCTATGGAGGTGGTGAAGTAAGTTTGTGCTAGATTCTACGTTGATATGCGCTCCGCAGCAGGTTGGAGCCCGGTTTTCCTCTCAGCGTGCAGTGAATGTCAGAGGGATGTGAGGAGAGTATTGCCTATTTGAATTCAATGATCTCCTTCTACGGGGTCTATTTCATAGGTTCTCTGTTATCGGTCGTAGAGATTAATCTCTTACCTCCCTTTTCAGATCGACGATATACTCTTATATATACCATTACCTCTACTGATTTTCGTTTCAGTACTGGTTTGGCTTTCTACTACATGTAGATGAGTGTCCTGGGGTAAGTAAGTCTTATTTTCTGTGACACTCTAAGCTATGGTTGGGCACTTTTTTTATAAAGTTCTAAATATATGTATTCAAACATTTATTTGCCTTGACTCAGGATGTTCAGCGTTCCTTATTTCAGACAAAAGCATTTAGGCGCCAAATAATGTGGGCATCTTTTTTGGCGCTAAAAAATATGGGCGTCACTATTGTCTCCACATTATTTAATTCTCATTATTTATTGCTTCTGGTTGCTAGAAGCTTGTTCACTGGCATTTTTTCCCATTCCTGAAACTGTCATTTAAGGAATTTGATCAATTTTGCTTTATATGTTGTTTTTTCTATTACATATTGCAAGATGTCCCACGTTGACACTGAGTCAGAAGATACTTCTGGAAAATCGCTGCCTGGTGCTGGATCTACCAAAGTTAAGTGTATCTGCTGTAAACTTGTGGTATATGTTCCTGCAGCTTTTATTTGTACTGAATGTCATGACAAACTTGTTAATGCAGATAATATTTCCTTTAGTAATGTTACATTACCTGTTGCTGTTCCGTCAACATCTAATACTCAGAGTGTTCCTGATAACATAAGAGATTTTGTTTCTAAATCCATTAAGAAGGCTATGTCTGTTATTCCTCCTAGTAAACGTAAAAAGTCTTTTAAAACTTCTCATTTTTCAGATGAATTTTTAAATGAACATCATCATTCTGATTCTGATAATGGTTCTTCTGGTTCAGAGGATTCTGTCTCAGAGGTTGATGCTGATAAATCTTCATATTTATTTAAAATGGAATTTATTCGTTCTTTACTTAAAGAAGTCTTAATTGCATTAGAAATAGAGGATTCTGGTCCTCTTGATACTAAATCTAAACGTTTAAATAAGGTTTTTAAATCTCCTGTAGTTATTCCAGAAGTTTTTCCTGTCCCTGATGCTATTTCTGAAGTAATTTCCAGGGAATGGAATATTGGGTAATTCATTTAATCCTTCTAAACGTTTTAAGCAATTATATCCTGTGCCATCTGACAGATTAGAGTTTTGGGACAAGATCCCTAAGGTTGATGGGGCTGTCTCTACTCTTGCTAAGCGTACTACTATTCCTACGGCAGATAGTACTTCCTTTAAGGATCCTTTAGATAGGAAAATTGAATCCTTTCTAAGAAAAGCTTACTTGTGCTCAGGTAATCTTCTTAGACCTGCTATATCTTTAGCGGATGTTGCTGCAGCTTCAACTTTTTGGTTAGAAGCTTTAGCGCAACAAGTAACAGATCATAATTCTCATAGCATTATTAATCTTCTTCAACATGCTAATAACTTTATTTGTGATGCCATCTTTGATATCATTAGAGTTGATGTCAGGTATATGTCTCTAGCTATTTTAGCTAGAAGAGCTTTATGGCTTAAAACTTGGAATGCTGATATGTCTTCTAAGTCAACTTTGCGTTCTCTTTCTTTCCAGGGTAATAAATTATTTGGTTCTCAGTTCGATTCTATTATCTCAACTGTTACTGGAGGGAAAGGAACTTTTTTACCACAGGATAAAAAAATCTAAAGGTAAATTTAGGTCTAATAATCGTTTTCGTTCCTTTCGTCACAATAAGGAACAAAAGCCTGATCCTTCATCCACAGGAGCGGTATCAGTTTGGAAACCATCTCCAGTCTGGAATAAATCCAAGCTTTTTAAAAAACCAAAGCCAGCTCCTAAGTCCACATGAAGGTGCGGCCCTCATTCCAGCTCAGCTGGTAGGGGGCAGATTATGTTTTTTCAAAGAAATTTGGATCAATTCCATTCACAATCTTTGGATTCAGAACATTGTTTCAGAAGGGTACAGAATTGGCTTCAAGATAAGGCCTCCTGCAAAGAGATTTTTTCTTTCCCGTGTCCCAGTAAACCCAGCGAAGGCTCAAGCATTTCTGAAATGTGTTTCAGATCTAGAGTTGGCTGGAGTAATTATGCCAGTTCCAGTTCTGGAACAGGGGCTGGGGTTTTATTCAAATCTCTTCATTGTACCAAAGAAGGAGAATTCCTTCAGACCAGTTCTGGATCTAAAAATATTGAATCGTTATGTAAGGATACCAACATTCAAAATGGTAACTGTAAGGACTATCTTGCCTTTTGTTCAGCAAGGGCATTATATGTCCACAATAGATTTACAGGATGCATATCTGCATATTCCGATTCATCCAGATCACTATCAGTTTCTGAGATTCTCTTTCCTAGACAAGCATTACCAGTTTGTGGCTCTACCGTTTGGCCTAGCAACAGCTCCAAGAATTTTTATAAAGGTTCTCGGTGCCCTTCTGTCTGTAATCAGAGAACAGGGTATTGTGGTATTTCCTTATTTGGACGATATCTTGGTACTTGCTCAGTCTTCACATTTAGCAGAATCTCATACGAATCGACTTGTGTTGTTTCTTCAAGATCATGGTTGGAGGATCAATTTACCAAAAAGTTCATTGATTCCTCAGACAAAGGTAACCTTTTTAGGTTTCCAGATAGATTTAGTGTCCATGACTCTGTCTTTGACAGACAAGAGACGTCTGAAATTGATATCAGCTTGTCGAAACCTTCAGTCACAATCATTCCCTTCGGTAGCCTTATGCATGGAAATTCTAGTTCTTATGACTGCTGCATCGGACACGATCCCCTTTGCTCGTTTTCACATGCGACCTCTTCAGCTCTGTATGCTGAACCAGTGGTGCAGGGATTACACAAAGATATCTCAATTATTATCTTTAAAACCGATTGTACAACACTCTCTGACGTGGTGGACAGATCACCATCGTTTAGTTCAGGGGGCTTCTTTTGTTCTTCCGACCTGGACTGTAATTTCAACAGATGCAAGTCTGACAGGTTGGGGAGCTGTGTGGGGGTCTCTGACAGCACAAGGGGTTTGGGAATCTCAGGAGGTGAGATTACCGATCAATATTTTGGAACTCCGTGCAATTTTCAGGGCTCTTCAGTCATGGCCTCTTCTAAAGAGAGAATCGTTCATTTGTTTTCAGACAGACAATGTCACAACTGTGGCATACATCAATCATCAAGGAGGGACTCACAGTCCTCTGGCTATGAAAGAAGTATCTCGAATACTGGTATGGGCGGAATCCAGCTCCTATCTAATTTCTGCGGTTCATATCCCAGGTATAGACAATTGGGAAGCGGATTATCTCAGTCGCCAAACGTTACATCCGGGCGAATGGTCTCTTCACCCAGAGGTATTTCTTCAGATTGTTCAAATGTGGGGACTTCCAGAAATAGATCTGATGGCTTCTCATCTAAACAAGAAACTTCCCAGGTATCTGTCCAGATCCAGGGATCCTCAGGCGGAAGCAGTGGATGCATTGTCACTTCCTTGGAAGTATCATCCTGCCTATATCTTTCCGCCTCTAGTTCTTCTTCCAAGAGTAATCTCCAAGATTCTGAAGGAATGCTAGTTTGTTCTGCTGGTGGCTCCAGCATGGCCTCACAGGTTTTGGTATGCGGATCTTGTCCGGATGGCTTCTTGCCAACCATGGACTCTTCCGTTAAGACCAGACCTTCTGTCACAAGGTCCTTTTCTTTCATGTAATTAGCAAGAGTCCATGAGCTAGTGACGTATGGGATATACATTCCTACCAGGAGGGGCAAAGTTTCCCAAACCTCAAAATGCCTATAAATACACCCCTCACCACACCCACAATTCAGTTTTACAAACTTTGCCTCCGATGGAGGTGGTGAAGTAAGTTTGTGCTAGATTCTACGTTGATATGCGCTCCGCAGCAAGTTGGAGCCCGGTTTTCCTCTCAGCGTGCAGTGAATGTCAGAGGGATGTGAGGAGAGTATTGCCTATTTGAATGCAGTGATCTCCTTCTACGGGGTCTATTTCATAGGTTCTCTGTTATCGGTCGTAGAGATTCATCTCTTACCTCCCTTTTCAGATCGACGATATACTCTTATATATACCATTACCTCTGCTGATTCTCGTTTCAGTACTGGTTTGGCTTTCTACAAACATGTAGATGAGTGTCCTGGGGTAAGTAAATCTTATTTTCTGTGACACACTAAGCTATGGTTGGGCACTTTGTTTATAAAGTTCTAAATATATGTATTCAAACATTTATTTGCCTTGACTCAGAATGTTCAACTTTCCTTATTTTTCAGACAGTCAGTTTCATATTTGGGATAATGCATTTGAATTAATCATTTTTTTCTTACCTTCAAAAATTTGACAATTTTTTCCCTGTGGGCTGTTAGGCTCGCGGGGGCTGAAAATGCTTCATTTTATTGCGTCATTCTTGGCGCGGACTTTTTTGGCGCAAAAATTCTTTTTCGTTTCCGGCGTCATACGTGTCGCCGGAAGTTGCGTCATTTTTTTTACGTTATTTTGCGCCAAAGATGTCGGCGTTCCGGATGTGGCGTCATTTTGGTGCCAAAAGCATTTAGGCGCCAAATAATGTGGGTGTCTGATTTGGCGCTAAAAAATATGGGCGTCGCTTTTATCTCCACATTATTTAAGTCTCATTTTTTATTGCTTCTGGTTGCTAGAAGCTTGTTCTTGGCATTCTTTCCCATTCCTGAAACTGTCATTTAAGGAATTTGATCAATTTTGCTTTATATGTTGTTTTTTCTCTTACATATTGCAAGATGTCTCACGTTGCATCTGAGTCAGAAGATACTACAGGAAAATCGCTGTCTAGTGCTGGATCTACCAAAGCTAAGTGTATCTGCTGTAAATTTTTGGTAGCTATTCCTCCGGCTGTTGTTTGTATTGATTGTCATGACAAACTTGTTAATGCAGATAATATTTCCTTTAGTAAAGTACCATTGCCTGTTGCAGTTCCTTCAACATCTAAGGTGCAGAATGTTCCTGATAACATAAGAGATTTTGTTTCTGAATCCATAAAGAAGGCTATGTCTGTTATTTCTCCTTCTAGTAAACGTAAAAAATCTTTTAAAACTTCTCTCCCTACAGATGAATTTTTAAATGAACATCATCATTCTGATTCTGATGACTCTTCTGGTTCAGAGGATTCTGTCTCAGAGGTTGATGCTGATAAATCTTCATATTTATTTAAAATGGAATTTATTCGTTCTTTACTTAAAGAAGTACTAATTGCTTTAGAAATAGAGGATTCTGGTCCTCTTGATACTAATTCTAAATGTTTGGATAAGGTATTTAAAGCTCCTGTGGTTATTCCAGAAGTTTTTCCTGTTCCTAATGCTATTTCTGCAGTAATTTCCAAAGAATGGGATAAATTGGGTAAATCATTTACTCCTTCTAAACGTTTTAAGCAATTATATCCTGTGCCGTCTGACAGATTAGAATTTTGGGACAAAATCCCTAAAGTTTATGGGGCTATTTCTACCCTTGCTAAACGTACTACTATTCCTACGTCAGATGGTACTTCGTTTAAGGATCCTTTAGATAGGAAAATTGAATCATTTCTAAGAAAAGCTTATCTGTGTTCAGGTAATCTTCTTAGACCTGCTATATCTTTGGCTGATGTTGCTGCAGCTTCAACTTTTTGGTTGGAAACTTTAGCGCAACAAGTAACACATCATGATTCTCATGATATTATTATTCTTCTTCAGCATGCTAATAATTTTATCTGTGATGCCATTTTTGATATTATCAGAGTTGATGTCAGGTTTATGTCTCTAGCTATTTTAGCTAGAAGAGCTTTATGGCTTAAAACTTGGAATGCTGATATGGCTTCTAAATCAACTCTACTTTCTCCAACATAGGTGTGTCCGGTCCACGGCGTCATCCTTACTTGTGGGATATTCTCCTCCCCAACAGGAAATGGCAAAGAGCCCAGCAAAGCTGGTCACATGATCCCTCCTAGGCTCCGCCTACCCCAGTCATTCTCTTTGCCGTTGTACAGGCAACATCTCCACGGAGATGGCTTAGAGTTTTTTAGTGTTTAACAAAGGAAAGCAGGCCAGGAAACCTGCCACTGCTACCAAGACAGCATGAAATGCGGGCCCCCGATCCGGGACCGGATCTGGTGGGGGGCAGACTCTCTCTCTTCGCTCAGGCTGGGGCAAGAGATGTTCTGGATCCTTGGGCGCTAGAAATAGTCTCCCAAGGTTATTCTCTGGAGTTCAAGGGGCTTCCTCCAAGGGGGAGGTTCCACAGGTCTCAGTTGTCTTCAGACCACATAAGAAGACAGGCATTCTTACATTGGGTAGAAGACCTGCTAAAAATGGGAGTGATTCATCCTGCTCCATTAGGAGACCAAGGGATGGGGTTCTACTCCAATCTGTTCATAGTTCCCAAAAAAGAGGGAACGTTCAGACCAATCTTAGATCTCAAGATCTTGAACAAGTTTCTCAAGGTTCCATCGTTCAAGATGGAAACCATTCGAACACTCCTTCCTTCCATCCAGGAAGGTCAATTCATGACCAAGGTGGATTTCAAGGATGCGTATCTACATATTCCTATCCACAAGGAACATCATCGGTTCCTAAGGTTTGAATTCCTGGACAAGCATTTCCAGTTCGTGGCGTTTTCTTTCGGATTAGCCACTGCTCCTAGGATTTTCTCATAGGTACTAGGGTCCCTTCTGGCGGTGCTAAGACCAAGGGGCATTGCTGTAGTACCTTACTTGGACGACATTCTGATTCGAGCGTCGTCCCTTCCTCAAGTAAAGGCTCACACGGACATTGTCCTGGCCTTTCTCAGATCTCACGGATGGAAAGTGAACGTGAAAAAGAGTTCTCTATCTCCGTCAACGAGGGTTCCCTTCTTGGGAACTATAATAGACTCCTTAGAAATGAGGATTTTTCTGACAGAAGCCAGAAAAACAAAACTTCTAGACTCTTGTCGGATACTTCATTCCGTTCCTCTTCCTTCCATAGCGCAGTGCATGGAAGTGATAGGTTTGATGGTAGCGGCAATGGACATAGTTCCTTTTGTGCGCATTCATCTAAGACCATTACAACTGTTCATGCTCAGTCAGTGGAATGGGGACTATTCAGACTTGTCTCCGAAGATACAAGTAAATCAGAGGACCAGAGACTCATTCCGTTGGTGGCTGTCCCTGGACAACCTGTCACAAGGGATGACCTTCCGCAGACCAGAGTGGGTCATTGTCACGACCGTCGCCAGTCTGATGGGCTGGGGCGCGGTCTGGGGATCCCTGAAAGCTCAGGGTCTTTGGTCTCGGGTAGAATCTCTTCTACCGATAAATATTCTGGAACTGAGAGCGATATTCAATGCTCTCAAAGCTTGGCCTCAGCTAGCGAGGGCCAAGTTCATACATCAACCATCAGGGGGGAACAAGGAGTTCCCTAGCGATGGAAGAAGTGACCAAAATCATTCTATGGGCGGAGTCTCACTCCTGCCACCTGTCTGCTATCCACATCCCAGGAGTGGAAAATTGGGAAGCGGATTTTCTGAGTCGTCAGACATTGCATCCGGGGGAGTGGGAACTCCATCCGGAAATCTTTGCCCAAGTCACTCAACCGTGGGGCATTCCAGACATGGATCTGATGGCCTCTCGTCAGAACTTCAGAGTTCCTTACTACGGGTACAGATCCAGGGATCCCAAGGCGGCTCTAGTGGATGCACTAGTAGCACCTTGGACCTTCAAACTAGCTTATGTGTTCCCGCCGTTTCCTCTCATCCCCAGGCTGGTAGCCAGGATCAATCAGGAGAGGGCGTCGGTGATTTTGATAGCTCCTGCGTGGCCACGCAGGACTTGGTATGCAGATCTGGTGAATATGTCATCGGCTCCACCATGGAAACTACCTTTGAGACGAGACCTTCTTGTTCTAGGTCCGTTCGACCCACTCCAGCTGACTGCTTGGAGATTGAACGCTTGATCTTATCAAAGCGAGGGTTCTCAGATTCTGTTATTAATACTCTTGTTCAGGCCTGAAAGCCTGTAACCAGAAAAATTACCACATAATTTGGTATATCTGTTGGTGTGAATCTGCAGGATTCCCTTGGGACAAGGTTAAGATTCCTAAGAGTCTATCCTTCCTTCGAGAAGGATTGGAAAAAGGATTATCTGCAAGTTCCTTGATGGGACAGATTTCTGCCTTGTCTGTGTTACTTCACAAAAAGCTGGCAGCTGTGCCAGATGTTCTAGCCTTTGTTCAGGCTCTGGTTAGAATCAAGCCTGTTTACAAAATTTTGACTCCTCCTTGGAGTCTCAACCTAGTTCTTTCAGTTCTTTAGGGGGTTCCGTTTGAACCCTTACATTCCGTTGATATTAAGTTATTATCTTGGAAAGTTTTGTTTTTGGTTGCAATTTCTTCTGCTAGAAGAGTTTCAGAATTATCTGCTCTGCAGTGTTCTTCTCCTTATCTGGTGTTCCATGCAGATAAGGTGGTTTTGCGTACTAAACCTGGTTTTCTTCCAAAAGTTGTTTCTAACAAAAACATTAACCAGGAGATAGTTGTGCCTTCTTTGTGTCCTAATCCAGTTTCAAAGAAGGAACGTTTGTTGCACAACTTGGATGTAGTTCGTGCTCTCAAATTTTACTTAGCAGCTACTAAGGATTTCAGACAAACTTTGTCTTTGTTTGTTGTTTATTCTGGTAAACGGAGAGGTCAAAAAGCAACTTCTACCTCTCTCTCCTTCTGGATTAAAAGCATTATCCGATTGGCTTATGAGACTGCCGGACGGCAGCCTCCTGAAAGAATCACAGCTCACTCCACTAGGGCTGTGGCTTCCACATGGGCCTTCAAGAACGAGGCTTCTGTTGATCAGATATGTAAGGCAGCGACTTGGTCTTCACTGCACACTTTTTCTAAATTTTACAAATTTGATACTTTTGCTTCTTCTGAGGCTATTTTTGGGAGAAAGGTTTTGCAAGCCGTGGTGCCTTCCATTTAGGTGACCTGATTTGCTCCCTCCCTTCATCCGTGTCCTAAAGCTTTGGTATTGGTTCCCACAAGTAAGGATGACGCCGTGGACCGGACACACCTATGTTGGAGAAAACAGAATTTATGTTTACCTGATAAATTACTTTCTCCAACGGTGTGTCCGGTCCACGGCCCGCCCTGGTTTTTTTAATCAGGTCTGATAATTTATTTTCTTTAACTACAGTCACCACGGTAACATATGGTTTCTCCTATGCAAATATTCCTCCTTAACGTCGGTCGAATGACTGGGGTAGGCGGAGCCTAGGAGGGATCATGTGACCAGCTTTGCTGGGCTCTTTGCCATTTCCTGTTGGGGAGGAGAATATCCCACAAGTAAGGATGACGCCGTGGACCGGACACACCGTTGGAGAAAGTAATTTATCAGGTAAACATAAATTCTGTTTTCTATTTCTTTCCAGGGTAACAAATTATTTGGTTCTCAGTTGGATTCTATTATTTCAACTGTTACTGGTGGGAAAGGAACTTTTTTACCACAGGATAAAAAATGTAAAGGTAAAAACAGGGCTAATAATCGTTTTCGTTCCTTTCGTTTCAACAAAGAACAAAAGCCTGATCCTTCATCCTCAGTAGCAGTTTCAGTTTGGAAACCATCTCCAGTCTGGAATAAATCCAAGCCAGCTAGAAAGGCAAAGCCTGCTTCTAAGTCCACATGAAGGTGCGGCCCTCATTCCAGCTCAGCTGGTAGGGGGCAGGTTACGTTTTTTCAAGGAAATTTGGATCAATTCTGTTCACAATCTTTGGATTCAGAACATTGTTTCAGAAGGGTACAGAATTGGTTTCAAGATGAGACCTCCTGCAAAGAGATTTTTTCTTTCCCGTGTCCCAGTAAATCCAGTAAAAGCTCAAGCATTTCTGAATTGTGTTTCAGATCTAGAGTTGACTGGAGTAATTATGCCAGTTCCAGTTCCGGAACAGGGAATGGGGTTTTATTCAAATCTCTTCATTGTACCAAAGAAGGAGAATTCCTTCAGACCAGTTCTGGATCTAAAAATATTGAATCGTTATGTAAGGATACCAACGTTCAAGATGGTAACTGTAAGGACTATCTTGCCTTT
>NW_026510823.1:12500-37530 GCF_027579735.1 Bombina bombina | reverse complement strand
TGCGGTGCACCTTACATGCCCACTCAAGGTAGGAATCTCCAGCTAATTTAACAGTGTCTCTGAACCGCCTCCGGTATGCCTCCGGTGTAACCGCATACCTGGAGAGCAGAGCCTCTTTTACCGTATTATAATCCCTGACTTCCTCATCTGGAATGGCCCGAAAAGCCTCTCTGGCCCGGCCGGATAATTTTCCAGATAATATCGTGACCCAGTCCTCTGCGGGTACCTTGTGTAGTGCACATTGCCTCTCAAAATCCGCAAGGTAGCCATCAATCTCTCCTTCTGTTTCCAGGAAGTTTTTAAAAACTGCAAAATTTACTTTTCTCTTTTCCATCTTAGTCAGTATTGTAATAATCCCCCTCTTCCTGAGGTTACTGGCTTGTGTAGTTGCTCTTCTGGGCGATAAGGTTCATTCCGTCGCTGCCACCAATGTTACGGTACCAACAGTGTACCAAGGGTTAATACCAGGGAACAACGTCCTGCATAGGGAATCAGCAATTCACAAACCAGCCAGTTTTCAGGTTTAAACAGAATGACATTTATTAAAGGCTAGATGCCTAGTATTTATACAGGTTTGACACCCCCCCCCCCCCCAGATGGGGGTTGAAAGACTGTTGTACATTACATGGAGGGAACAAGCCCTTTGACATGATACAATAGAATTATATTACTTAAACACTTCAACCACAAGACACTCTTGGCCCTTCTTATCACTTAGGCGTTTTCTCTCTAAGGTGATCAAACAATAGAATGCTTAGCACTAATTAGATTATAGCTGGAGCCAGCAACTCTGTCTTTAGAAATTAGTTTCTTAGCTAAACACAATTAACTCCTTCAGTCCTGACAGAAGGGTCTGTCACAATATACACTTGTGTGTGTGTTCTGAATAAATAGACCATATCTGTGGTGTGTGTGTATATATACACCTGTGTGTGTGTTCTGAATAAATAGACCATATCTGTGGTGTGTGTGTATATATACACCTGTGTGTGTGTGTTCTGAATAAATAGACCATATCTGTGGTGTGTGTATATATACACCTGTGTGTGTGTGTTCTGAATAAATAGACCATATCTGTGGTGTGTGTATATATACACCTGTGTGTGTGTGTTCTGAATAAATAGACCATATCTGTGGTGTGTGTGTATATATACACCTGTGTGTGTGTGTTCTGAATAAATAGACCATATCTGTGGTGTGTGTGTATATATACACCTGTGTGTGTGTGTTCTGAATAAATAGACCATATCTGTGGTGTGTGTGTATATATACACTTGTGTGTGTGTTCTGAATAAATAGACCATATCTGTGGTGTGTGTGTTCTGAATAAATAGACCATATCTGTGGTGTGTGTGTATATATACACCTGTGTGTGTGTTCTGAATAAATAGACCATATCTGTGGTGTGTGTGTATATATACACTTGTGTGTGTGTTCTGAATAAATAGACCATATCTGTGGTGTGTGTGTGTATATATATACACCTGTGTGTGTGTTCTGAATAAATAGACCATATCTGTGGTGTGTGTGTATATATACACCTGTGTGTGTGTTCTGAATAAATAGACCATATCTGTGGTGTGTGTGTGTATATATATACACCTGTGTGTGTGTTCTGAATAAATAGACCATATCTGTGGTGTGTGTGTATATATACACCTGTGTGTGTGTTCTGAATAAATAGACCATATCTGTGGTGTGTGTGTATATATACACTTGTGTGTGTGTTCTGAATAAATAGACCATATCTGTGGTGTGTGTGTGTATATATATACACCTGTGTGTGTGTTCTGAATAAATAGACCATATCTGTGGTGTGTGTGTATATATACACCTGTGTGTGTGTTCTGAATAAATAGACCATATCTGTGGTGTGTGTGTGTATATATATACACCTGTGTGTGTGTTCTGAATAAATAGACCACATCTGTGGTGTGTGTGTATATATACACCTGTCTGTGTGTTCTGAATAAATAGACCATATCTGTGGTGTGTGTGTGTATATATACACTTGTGTGTGTGTTCTGAATAAATAGACCATATCTGTGGTGTGTGTGTATATATACACTTGTGTGTGTGTTCTGAATAAATAGACCATATCTGTGGTGTGTGTGTGTATATACCTGTGTGTGTGTGTTCTGAATAAATAGACCATATCTGTGGTGTGTGTGTATATACACCTGTGTGTGTGTTCTGAATAAATAGACCATATCTGTGGTGTGTGTGTATATATACACTTGTGTGTGTGTTCTGAATAAATAGACCATATCTGTGGTGTGTGTGTATATATACACTTGTGTTTGTGTGTTCTGAATAAATAGACCATATCTGTGGTGTGTGTGTGTATATATACACCTGTGTGTGTGTTCTGAATAAATAGACCATATCTGTGGTGTGTGTGTATATATACACTTGTGTGTGTGTTCTGAATAAATAGACCATATCTGTGGTGTGTGTGTATATATACACTTGTGTGTGTGTTCTGAAAAAATAGACCATATCTGTGGTGTGTGTGTGTATATATACACCTGTGTGTGTGTTCTGAATAAATAGACCATATCTGTGGTGTGTGTGTATATACACTTGTGTGTGTGTTCTGAATAAATAGACCATATCTGTGGTGTGTGTATATATATACACCTGTGTGTGTGTTCTGAATAAATAGACCATATCTGTGGTGTGTGTGTGTGTGTATATACACCTGTGTGTGTGTTCTGAATAAATAGACCATATCTGTGGTGTGTGTGTATATACACCTGTGTGTGTGTTCTGAATAAATAGACCATATCTGTGGTGTGTGTGTATATACACCTGTGTGTGTGTTCTGAATAAATAGACCATATCTGTGGTGTGTGTGTATATATACACTTGTGTGTGTGTTCTGAATAAATAGACCATATCTGTGGTGTGTGTGTATATATACACCTGTGTGTGTGTTCTGAATAAATAGACCATATCTGTGGTGTGTGTGTATATATACACCTGTGTGTGTGTTCTGAATAAATAGACCATGTCTGTGGTGTGTGTGTATATATATACACCTGTGTGTGTGTTCTGAATAAATAGACCATATCTGTGGTGTGTGTGTATATATACACTTGTGTGTGTGTTCTGAATAAATAGACCATATCTGTGGTGTATGTGTGTATATACCTGTGTGTGTGTGCTCTGAATAAATAGACCATATCTGTGGTGTGTGTGTATATATACACCTGTGTGTTCTGAATAAATAGACCATATCTGTGGTGTGTGTATATATACACCTGTGTGTGTGTGTTCTGAATAAATAGACCATATCTGTGGTGTGTGTGTGTGTATATATACACCTGTGTGTGTGTGTTCTGAATAAATAGACCATATCTGTGGTGTGTGTGTGTGTATATATACACTTGTGTGTGTGTTCTGAATAAATAGACCATATCTGTGGTGTGTGTGTATATATACACTTGTGTGTGTGTTCTGAATAAATAGACCATGTCTGTGGTGTGTGTGTATATATATATACACCTTGTTACGGTTACCCTTAGTCTCGCTGAGAGATGGACCGCTTAGTAGCCTGGATCCCTATTGCTAAAGAGGGGAGAAGCTGCTTTCCATAGTATTCTATATGAGTCTCGCAAATATAGAATAATCTCCCTTAGCTGCAGTACCGCTAGGATACCCTTCTGCCCACAAAAACGAGTCAACGCTGCGATTGAGGGTCAAACAAGAACTCAGGACTGGGATGCCCAGCCTGCTTTTTATTAAGGTTACATGCACACAGGGCACTCCCAGGGGGAGAGGGGGGGAAGCACAAAATCCCCCATCACACATTTAGATAGAGAGCACTGTCCTTTGACAGGCCACAATAGGATTACAGTACTTAAGATAACAAGTTTACAAGTTCATCTTATCAATTACCAGTCTGGCTCCAGAGGTGATTAGACAATAGTTTCTAAAAGCTGAAAAAAAAGAGTTAACTCTTTATGAAATGATACTTGTTACGGTTTTCTTGGAGCCCTTCTTAGGCGCTGGCTTGCTGGTTCAGGCATTGCTGCTGGGAAATAAGCTCTTCACAACAAAATAACTAATGCTTCTGTAACAGTGCTCCCTTTCTGTGGAACACTCTGGCAGACACGGTCTGACCCCTTTTCGGGGCAGACTAAGGCTGTCCAGACCGCTGATTATGCGGGGCTGAGGTCGGTTTGTCTGGACAACCCGTCGGCGTTGCCATTCTGTTTCCCAGGTCTGTAAGTAATGGTGAAATTGAAGGGTTGCAACGATAAGCTCCAACGTAATAGCCTGCCGTTATCTCCAGAGACCCGGTTCAGCCACACCAACGGGTTATGGTCGGTGACCAGAGTGAACTCCTGACCATATAAATAGGGAGTCAATTTCTTTAATGCCCACACCAAAGCCAAACACTCCTTTTCGACCGCTGCATAGCTGACTTCGCGGGGCAGGAGCTTCCGGCTGATGTAGGCAACTGGATGCTCCCCTCCATCTTCGCCTACTTGGCTGAGGACGGCTCCCAGCCCGAACATGGAAGCATCTGTATGGACGATAAAACGTTTGTTAAGGGCTGGGGCCGCCAAGACAGGAGCGTTAATTAGAGCATTTTTGAGAGCCTGGAAAGCCGTTTCACAGTGGGGAGACCACAGGACCTGTCGAGGTAAGTTCTTCTTGGTCAAGTCAGTCAGGGGTTTGGCAAGTGTGCTGTAGTCTGGTACGAACCGTCTATAGTACCCTGCCGTGCCCAGGAAGGCTAGGACCTGAGTCTTAGTGATGGGGGTGGGCCAATTGGCGACAGCTTCTATTTTGGCCGGCTCTGGTCGCTGCTTTCCACACCCCACCCGGTGACCCAGGTACTGTACCTCGGCCATCCCAAAGTGGCATTTTTCTGGCTTCAGAGTCAGGCCAGCAGCCCGGATCTGATCCAGAACCATTCCCACATGAGCTAAGTGGTCCTCCCAGGACTCACTGTGGATCGCTATGTCGTCCAGGTAGGCGCAAGCAAAACTCTGGAAGCCATCCAGGAGCCTATCCACCAAGCGCTGGAATGTAGCTGGGGCATTCTTCATCCCAAACGGCATTACCCTAAACTGATATAAGCCGAATGGGGTGACGAATGCCGACTTGGGGATAGCCTCCGGGGCCAGGGGAATCTGCCAGTAACCTTTGCAGAGGTCAATAGTGGTCAGGTAATTTCCCCTGGCTATACGATCGAGTAGCTCGTCTACCCTGGGCATAGGGTAAGCGTCCGTCACGGTATTTTCATTGAGCCTCCGATAGTCTACGCAGAACCGGGTGGTCCCATCTTTCTTGGGCCAAGACAACTGGGGAGGCCCAGGGACTATCGGAGGGCTCAATTACCCTGAGCTGGAGCATCTCCTTCTTCATTCCTGTCCTAACTGCTTCGGGGATTCGGTACGGAGCCTGGCGCAAGGGAGCTTGTCCCGGAGTATCTACCTGGTGGGTGGTTAAAGTAGTGTACCCTGGCTTCGGGGAGAAGGTGAGGTGTTTAGACTGGAGGAGTTGGTTGAGCTGCTCCCTTTCAGTGGGGCTAAGTCGGTCCCCTATCTGAACCTGCGCCACTATACCTGTGGGGATGCTCTTTTCTAATAGGTCTGGAATGGGTAAACTGTCGGGGTCTTCCTGAGGGGAACAACATACGGCCGTCACGTTCTCTGGCCGCTCAAAATATTCCTTGAGCATGTTTACATGGAATGTCTTTCTAAGATTGTTGTCGTGGCAGCTAGCTATCACATAAGTGGTGTCTCCCCTTTTCTCTACGATCTGGTAGGGACCCTGCCAGGACGCCTGCAATTTGTCTGTCTTCACCGGCTTAAGTACTAACACCTTTTGTCCTATGGTGAAGATTCTCTTTCGGGCCCCCCGATCGTACCATACTTTCTGTCTTCTCTGGGCCAACTGGAGATTAGCCCGCACGGATTTGGCTAATTGCTCCATTCGGTCCCTGAGTTCCAGCACGTATGGCACAATGGGGACACCGTCAGCCTCCAACTCTCCCTCCCAGTGCTCCCGGATCAGGTTTAGGGGTCCCCGTACCTTTCTTCCATAGAGCAACTCGAAGGGAGAGAACCCTGTCGTTTCCTGGGGCACCTCCCGATAAGCAAATAGGAGGTGCGGCAGGAAGCGTTCCCAGTCTCGGTATTCCTGAGTGAACGTCTTGAGCATTTGCTTGAGGGTCCCATTGAACCTCTCACACAGCCCGTTCGTCTGGGGGTGGTATGGGGAGCTCAGGAGGGACTTAATTTTGCAAACCTGCCAGAGTTGTTGGGTCAATTCAGCCGTAAATTGGGTGCCTCGGTCGGATAGGATTTCTTTTGGAAATCCTACCCGGGAGAACACCTGTACTAGTGCATTCGCTACCGTATCCGCTTGTATGTTGGATAGGGCGACAGCCTCTGGGTACCTGGTAGCGTAGTCCACTACGGTAAGAATGTATCGCTTACCGGAGGGACTAGGGGTAGCCAGTGGTCCCACTAGGTCAATAGCAACCCGGCTGAAGGGTTCCTCTACAATGGGCATATTTACTAGCTGGGCTTTAGGGTGATCGCCTCGCCTTCCTACTCGTTGACACACATCGCAGGTGTTACAGTAAGTTCTAACGTCAGCGTGCACCCCTGGCCAAAAGAACGTGTGAGTAATGCGGTGTAGGGTACGGGTAACGGCTAGGTGGCCTGCTAAGGGGATGTTGTGGCCTATTTTGAGGATTTCTTGACGGTATTTGTGGGGCACTACCAGCTGTCGCCTACGCTGTCCCCTTTTCTCTGTCCAGCGGTATAGTTTCCCTTTTTCCCATAAGAATGTTTCGTTATCTGCCCCGCCCCCTCCGGTCTCTGCTCGTTCCCGGTACTTTTGTAAGGTCGGGTCAGTCTTAGACTCTGCCTCGAAAGCATCTGGGGTGTCCCAGGGTATGGGGCCTAACCTGTCAGGCAAGGTCGGGGTAGGTCTTACCTGTGTCTCCCGCACTGGTGAGAGCTCTCGCTCCGTCCGGGCTTGGGCCCGTGTAGTCACTGGGTCCGCCTCGTTGTTGCATACTGGAGCATAGGCAGAAGTCATGGGGCCCAAATCGTTGCCCAGTAGTACTTCGGCAGGTAAATTATCCATTAGGCCCACGTTCACAGCCCCCTTTCCCGCTCCCCAATCAAGATGCACTTTAGCTGTTGGAATTTTGTACACATCCCCCCCCCGCCACTCTAACGGCCACAGTCTGTCCGGATCGCTTGTGCTCTGGCACCAAATGACTCTGTACCAGCGTGATAGTAGCCCCTGTGTCTCGCAATCCCTCGGTAGATCGCCCCTCGAGCCATACCCTCTGCCGATGGTGCTGGCGGTTATCTGAGGCAGCATATACAGGGTCTGCCTCGTGAAGCGGCCCCACATATCCCTCCATAGGGGCCTCTTGGTTAACACAGAGGGCCCGGGCCGGACGATAGGACCCAGAGGGGTAATTGTAATTCCTGGGTGTCTGGTGCGTATTAAGGGGGCAGCTAGCCATGAAATGCCCTGGTTGCTTGCATCGGTGGCAAGTCGGTCTGGGACGCTCAGAGCTGTTATTGGGTGGTCCTGAGTGTCGGACGGGCCTTGTGGGCACCGGGGCTCGGAATTCAGTACGAGGGGGTGCACGGTAAACCTCTCTGGGTTCGACCCGTGCTGGAGCTCGGTAGTTCATGGGTTCGTGAAGACGGGAGTCATAATGTTCATCGGCCAATTTGGCTGCTTCTTCTAAGGTAGAAGGCCGCCTGTCTCGCAGCCATTCCTTCCCTTGCTGTTCCATGCCATTATAAAAATGTTCTAAGAGAAACAATTGTAAAATTTCCTCCCCAGTCACCGCTTTACTTCCGCTCAGCCAGTGATTTGCCGCTCTCCGCATTCGGTGCGCCCATTCCATATGGGTATCGTTAGGCTTCTTTTCCGTGCCCCGAAACTGTCGGCGATACGTGTCCGGAGTTACAGCGTACCGTCGCAACAGTGTCTCCTTAACTAGCTCATACTGTGTCACTTCCTCAGCACCCAGAGTACGAAAGGCTTCCAGGGCTCGCCCGGATAGTTTCCCAGACAATATCGTGGGCCACTCTCTGTTGGGAATCTGGTGCAGGGCACATTGCCTTTCGAAGTCCGCCAAATATTCATCAATCCCTGTCTCGCTCTCTAGGAAGGGTCGAAATGCCGCATAGGGTATCTTGGGCCTCCCAGCATTTTCGACAGGGATGATTACCTGCGGGGCTTCAGCATTGCGGTGTGCATTCGCTAGGTTGAGTTCGTGGGCTCGAGTCTCTCGTATATCCTCGTCCGCCTCTGCCATCAACTGCAGTACCAATTCCATGGAGGGGTTCGGCCCGTATAATGAGAGCCTTTCCCGAACAATCCTGGTTTTTTCGTCACTAATCGTGGTCGGTGTTTCCGCCATTGTGAAGCTCTGATCCAGTTCGGTCAATTCTGCGATCAGCTCTCTCCTCGGCCGGTTGCTGGCGTACCCCCCTCTGCTTTCAAGTAAATCCTTTTGGGTTGTACGCTTCAATTTTTCGTAAGCGCTCTCCATCCGTTCTGTACCTCTCCTAGGAAATCCAGGAAAATCCCGCCGCTGCCGCCAAATGTTACGGTTACCCTTAGTCTCGCTGAGAGATGGACCGCTTAGTAGCCTGGATCCCTATTGCTAAAGAGGGGAGAAGCTGCTTTCCATAGTATTCTATATGAGTCTCGCAAATATAGAATAATCTCCCTTAGCTGCAGTACCGCTAGGATACCCTTCTGCCCACAAAAACGAGTCAACGCTGCGATTGAGGGTCAAACAAGAACTCAGGACTGGGATGCCCAGCCTGCTTTTTATTAAGGTTACATGCACACAGGGCACTCCCAGGGGGAGAGGGGGGGAAGCACAAAATCCCCCATCACACATTTAGATAGAGAGCACTGTCCTTTGACAGGCCACAATAGGATTACAGTACTTAAGATAACAAGTTTACAAGTTCATCTTATCAATTACCAGTCTGGCTCCAGAGGTGATTAGACAATAGTTTCTAAAAGCTGAAAAAAAAGAGTTAACTCTTTATGAAATGATACTTGTTACGGTTTTCTTGGAGCCCTTCTTAGGCGCTGGCTTGCTGGTTCAGGCATTGCTGCTGGGAAATAAGCTCTTCACAACAAAATAACTAATGCTTCTGTAACACACCTGTGTGTGTGTTCTGAATAAATAGACCATATCTGTGGTGTGTGTGTATATATACACCTGTGTGTGTGTTCTGAATAAATAGACCATATCTGTGGTGTGTGTGTATATATACACCTGTGTGTGTGTTCTGAATAAATAGACCATATATGTGGTGTGTGTGTATATATACACTTGTGTGTGTGTTCTGAATAAATAGACCATATCTGTGGTGTGTGTGTATATATACACCTGTGTGTGTGTTCTGAATAAATAGACCATATCTGTGGTGTGTGTGTATATATACACCTGTGTGTGTGTTCTGAATAAATAGACCATGTCTGTGGTGTGTGTGTATATATATACACCTGTGTGTGTGTGTTCTGAATAAATAGACCATATCTGTGGTGTGTGTGTATATATACACTTGTGTGTGTGTTCTGAATAAATAGACCATATCTGTGGTGTATGTGTGTATATACCTGTGTGTGTGTGCTCTGAATAAATAGACCATATCTGTGGTGTGTGTGTATATACACTTGTGTGTTCTGAATAAATAGACCATATCTGTGGTGTGTGTATATATACACCTGTGTGTGTGTGTTCTGAATAAATAGACCATATCTGTGGTGTGTGTGTGTGTGTGTATATACACCTGTGTGTTCTGAATAAATAGACCATATCTGTGGTGTGTGTATATATACACCTGTGTGTGTGTGTTCTGAATAAATAGACCATATCTGTGGTGTGTGTGTGTGTATATATACACCTGTGTGTGTGTGTTCTGAATAAATAGACCATATCTGTGGTGTGTGTGTGTGTATATATACACTTGTGTGTGTGTTCTGAATAAATAGACCATATCTGTGGTGTGTGTGTATATATACACTTGTGTGTGTGTTCTGAATAAATAGACCATATCTGTGGTGTGTGTGTATATATATACACCTGTGTGTGTGTTCTGAATAAATAGACCATATCTGTGGTGTGTGTGTATATATACACCTGTGTGTGTGTTCTGAATAAATAGACCATATCTGTGGTGTGTGTGTATATATACACCTGTGTGTGTGTTCTGAATAAATAGACCATATATGTGGTGTGTGTGTATATATACACCTGTGTGTGTGTTCTGAATAAATAGACCATATCTGTGGTGTGTGTATATATACACCTGTGTGTGTGTTCTGAATAAATAGACCATATCTGTGGTGTGTGTATATATACACCTGTGTGTGTGTTCTGAATAAATAGACCATATCTGTGGTGTGTGTATATATATACACCTGTGTGTGTGTTCTGAATAAATAGACCATATCTGTGGTGTGTGTATATATATACACCTGTGTGTGTGTTCTGAATAAATAGACCATATCTGTGGTGTGTGTGTATATATACACTTGTGTGTGTGTTCTGAATAAATAGACCATATCTGTGGTGTGTGTGTGTATATACACCTGTGTGTGTGTTCTGAATAAATAGACCATATCTGTGGTGTGTGTGTATATATACACCTGTGTGCGTGTTCTGAATAAATAGACCATATCTGTGGTGTGTGTGTGTATATATATACACCTGTGTGTGTGTTCTGAATAAATAGACCACATCTGTGGTGTGTGTGTATATATACACCTGTCTGTGTGTTCTGAATAAATAGACCATATCTGTGGTGTGTGTGTGTATATACACCTGTGTGTGTGTTCTGAATAAATAGACCATATCTGTGGTGTGTGTGTGTATATACACCTGTGTGTGTGTGTTCTGAATAAATAGACCATATCTGTGGTGTGTGTGTGTATATATACACTTGTGTGTGTGTTCTGAATAAATAGACCATATCTGTGGTGTGTGTGTATATATACACTTGTGTGTGTGTTCTGAATAAATAGACCATATCTGTGGTGTGTGTGTGTATATACCTGTGTGTGTGTTCTGAATAAATAGACCATATCTGTGGTGTGTGTGTGTATATACACCTGTGTGTGTGTTCTGAATAAATAGACCATATCTGTGGTGTGTGTGTATATATACACTTGTGTGTGTGTTCTGAATAAATAGACCATATCTGTGGTGTGTGTGTATATATACACTTGTGTGTGTGTGTGTTCTGAATAAATAGACCATATCTGTGGTGTGTGTGTGTATATATACACCTGTGTGTGTGTTCTGAATAAATAGACCATATCTGTGGTGTGTGTGTATATATACACTTGTGTGTGTGTTCTGAATAAATAGACCATATCTGTGGTGTGTGTGTATATATACACTTGTGTGTGTGTTCTGAATAAATAGACCATATCTGTGGTGTGTGTGTGTATATATACACCTGTGTGTGTGTTCTGAATAAATAGACCATATCTGTGGTGTGTGTGTGTATATACACTTGTGTGTGTGTTCTGAATAAATAGACCATATCTGTGGTGTGTGTATATATATACACCTGTGTGTGTGTTCTGAATAAATAGACCATATCTGTGGTGTGTGTGTGTGTATATACACCTGTGTGTGTGTTCTGAATAAATAGACCATATCTGTGGTGTGTGTGTATATACACCTGTGTGTGTGTTCTGAATAAATAGACCATATCTGTGGTGTGTGTGTATATACACCTGTGTGTGTGTTCTGAATAAATAGACCATATCTGTGGTGTGTGTGTATATATACACTTGTGTGTGTGTTCTGAATAAATAGACCATATCTGTGGTGTGTGTGTATATATACACCTGTGTGTGTGTTCTGAATAAATAGACCATATCTGTGGTGTGTGTGTATATATACACCTGTGTGTGTGTTCTGAATAAATAGACCATGTCTGTGGTGTGTGTGTATATATATACACCTGTGTGTGTGTTCTGAATAAATAGACCATATCTGTGGTGTGTGTGTATATATACACTTGTGTGTGTGTTCTGAATAAATAGACCATATCTGTGGTGTATGTGTGTATATACCTGTGTGTGTGTGCTCTGAATAAATAAACCATATCTGTGGTGTGTGTGTATATATACACCTGTGTGTTCTGAATAAATAGACCATATCTGTGGTGTGTGTATATATACACCTGTGTGTGTGTGTTCTGAATAAATAGACCATATCTGTGGTGTGTGTGTGTGTATATATACACCTGTGTGTGTGTGTTCTGAATAAATAGACCATATCTGTGGTGTGTGTGTGTGTATATATACACTTGTGTGTGTGTTCTGAATAAATAGACCATATCTGTGGTGTGTGTGTATATATACACTTGTGTGTGTTTTCTGAATAAATAGACCATGTCTGTGGTGTGTGTGTATATATATACACCTGTGTGTGTGTTCTGAATAAATAGACCATATCTGTGGTGTGTGTGTATATATACACCTGTGTGTGTGTTCTGAATAAATAGACCATATCTGTGGTGTGTGTGTATATATACACCTGTGTGTGTGTTCTGAATAAATAGACCATATATGTGGTGTGTGTGTATATATACACTTGTGTGTGTGTTCTGAATAAATAGACCATATCTGTGGTGTGTGTGTATATATACACCTGTGTGTGTGTTCTGAATAAATAGACCATATCTGTGGTGTGTGTGTATATATACACCTGTGTGTGTGTTCTGAATAAATAGACCATGTCTGTGGTGTGTGTGTATATATACACCTGTGTGTGTGTTCTGAATAAATAGACCATATCTGTGGTGTGTGTGTATATACACCTGTGTGTGTGTTCTGAATAAATAGACCATATCTGTGGTGTGTGTGTATATATACACCTGTGTGTGTGTTCTGAATAAATAGACCATATCTGTGGTGTGTGTGTATATATACACTTGTGTGTGTGTTCTGAATAAATAGACCATATCTGTGGTGTATGTGTGTATATACCTGTGTGTGTGTGCTCTGAATAAATAGACCATATCTGTGGTGTGTGTGTATATACACTTGTGTGTTCTGAATAAATAGACCATATCTGTGGTGTGTGTATATATACACCTGTGTGTGTGTGTTCTGAATAAATAGACCATATCTGTGGTGTGTGTGTGTGTGTGTATATACACCTGTGTGTTCTGAATAAATAGACCATATCTGTGGTGTGTGTATATATACACCTGTGTGTGTGTGTTCTGAATAAATAGACCATATCTGTGGTGTGTGTGTGTGTATATATACACCTGTGTGTGTGTGTTCTGAATAAATAGACCATATCTGTGGTGTGTGTGTGTGTATATATACACTTGTGTGTGTGTTCTGAATAAATAGACCATATCTGTGGTGTGTGTGTATATATACACTTGTGTGTGTGTTCTGAATAAATAGACCATATCTGTGGTGTGTGTGTATATATATACACCTGTGTGTGTGTTCTGAATAAATAGACCATATCTGTGGTGTGTGTGTATATATACACCTGTGTGTGTGTTCTGAATAAATAGACCATATCTGTGGTGTGTGTGTATATATACACCTGTGTGTGTGTTCTGAATAAATAGACCATATATGTGGTGTGTGTGTATATATACACCTGTGTGTGTGTTCTGAATAAATAGACCATATCTGTGGTGTGTGTATATATACACCTGTGTGTGTGTTCTGAATAAATAGACCATATCTGTGGTGTGTGTATATATACACCTGTGTGTGTGTTCTGAATAAATAGACCATATCTGTGGTGTGTGTATATATATACACCTGTGTGTGTGTTCTGAATAAATAGACCATATCTGTGGTGTGTGTATATATATACACCTGTGTGTGTGTTCTGAATAAATAGACCATATCTGTGGTGTGTGTGTATATATACACTTGTGTGTGTGTTCTGAATAAATAGACCATATCTGTGGTGTGTGTGTATATACACCTGTGTGTGTGTTCTGAATAAATAGACCATATCTGTGGTGTGTGTATATATATACACCTGTGTGTGTGTTCTGAATAAATAGACCATATCTGTGGTGTGTGTATATATACACCTGTGTGTGTGTTCTGAATAAATAGACCATATCTGTGGTGTGTGTGTATATGTACACTTGTGTGTGTGTTCTGAATAAATAGACCATATCTGTGGTGTGTGTGTATATGTACACTTGTGTGTGTGTTCTGAATAAATAGACCATATCTGTGGTATGTGTATATATACACTTGTGTGTGTGTTCTGAATAAATAGACCATATCTGTGGTATGTGTATATATACACTTGTGTGTGTGTTCTGAATAAATAGACCATATTTGTGAAAGACATGAGAATGTGAAATAAAAATATCAGGTTAGCGCGCTCGGTTAAACGCAATCGGGTGTTGCACAAGAGTATGGGTGTTAGGTTTTTTTCTACTTTTCATGCTCCATTGAAGTCTATGGGGGAAAACGTTAACACAGTGTGCCTGGGTGCAATGTAATATATCTCTATCAGGTGTCTCGGGGTACTGTGTGAGCTGTATATCAGGGGTCTTGGGGTACTGTGTGAGCTGTATATCAGGGGTCAGGGGGTTCTGTGTGAGCTGTATATCAGGGGTCTTGGGGTACTGTGTGAGCTGTATATCATGGGTCTGGGGGTTCTGTGTGAGCTGTATATCAGGGGTCTGGGGGTTCTGTGTGAGCTTTATATCAGGGGTCTGGGGGTTCTGTGTGAGCTGTATATCAGGGGTCTGGGGGTTCTGTGTGAGCTGTATATCAGGGGTCTTGGGGTACTGTGTGAGCTGTATATCAGGGGTCTGGGGGTTCTGTGTGAGCTGTATATCAGGGGTCTTGGGGTACTGTGTGAGCTGTATATCAGGTGTCTGGGGGTTCTGTGTGAGCTGTATATCAGGGGTCTGGGGGTTCTGTGTGAGCTGTATATCAGGGGTCTTGGGGTACTGTGTGAGCTGTATATCAGGGGTCTGGGGGTTCTGTGTGAGCTGTATATCAGGGGTCTTGGGGTACTGTGTGAGCTGTATATCAGGGGTCTGGGGGTTCTGTATGAGCTGTATATCAGGGGTCTTGGGGTACTGTGTGAGCTGTATATCAGGAGTCTGGGGGTTCTGTGTGAGCTGTATATCAGGGGACTGGGGGTAGTGTAAGCTGTATATCAGGGATCTGGGGGTTCTGTGTGAGCTTTATAGCAGGGGTCTGGGGGTACTGTGTGAGCTGTATAGCAGGGGTCTGTGGGTACTATGTGAGCTGTATAGCAGGGGTTTGGTGGTTCTGTGTGAGCTGTATAGAAGGGGTCTGGGGGCACTATGTGAGCTGTATAGCCGGGGTCTGGGGGTACTGTGTGAGCTGTATAGCAGGGGTTTGGTGGTTCTGTGTGAGCTGTATAGAAGGGGTCTGGGGGCACTATGTGAGCTGTATAGCCGGGATCTGGGGGTACTATGTGAGCTGTATAGCAGGGGTCTGTGGGTACTATGCGAGCTGTATAGCAGGGGTCTGTGGGTACTATGCGAGCTGTATAGCAGGGGTCTGTGGGTACTATGTGAGCTGTATAGCAGGGGTCTGGGGGTACTGTGTGAGCTGTATAGCATGGGTCTGGGGGTACTATGTGAGCTGCATAGCAGGGTCTGGGGGTACTGTGTGAGCTGTATAGCAGGGGTCTGGGGGTACTATGTGAGCTGTATAGCAGGGATCTGGTTTACTGTGTGTGCTGTAAAGAAGGGGTCTGGTGGTACTATGTGAGCTGTATAGCAGGGGTTTGCGGGTACTATGTGAGCTGTATAGCAGGGGTCTGGGGGTACTGTGTGAGCTGTATAGCAGGGGTTTGCGGGTACTATGTGAGCTGTATAGCAGGTGTCTGGGGGTACTGTGTGAGCTGTATAGCAGGGGTCTGGGGGTACTATGTGAGCTGTATAGCAGGGGTCTGGGGGTACTGTGTGAGCTGTATAGAATAGTCTGAGGGTACTGTGTGAGCTGTATAGCAGGGGTTTGGGGGTACTATGTGAGCTGTATATCAGGGGTTTGCGGGTACTATGTGAGCTGTATAGCAGGGGTCTGGGGGTACTGTGTGAGCTGTATAGCAGGGGTTTGCGGGTACTATGTGAGCTGTATAGCAGGGTGTTACGGTTGCCTCCAGGCTGGCTGGAAGTTGGACCGTAGAAAAGGATGCTCCTAGCGCTCACCAAAGGAGCAGCAGCACCGTGGACACTATAACTACTGCGTAGCCACCATCAGTAATGCAGACTATATGAACCACCGCTGCTGGGCTGGTATCTCGCCGTCTGCTCTGCGCCCTGGACCTACGACCAGGCTCCAGTAGGCAAACCTCTTCCTTCTGTAGCAATCCCTGTAGCTAAGGGAGTATGAAAAACATAGCAATCCCTGTAGTGATTATAAGCTGTCCCCTACAAACAGGAGTCAAAGCTGCAAGTTAGAGGGTCAAAAATAGGTCTGATGTGCTGGAGCACACAGCCTCCTTTTTATTGAGGTTACATGCAAACAGGACACTCTCAGGGGGAGGCATAAAATCCCCCATCACACATTTGATATTAGATAGAGAGACACTCCCTTTGACAGGCCACAACATTTACTTCAGCAGATAACATTACACACAATAAAACAATGCAGTCCACCTTATCAATACTAGTCTGATTAGACAATGGGAAAGTTGATCACTAAACCTAATTAGAGCTAATCCCAGCAGACTTGTATTTAGAATAGGTTTCTTGAAGTTGAACAAAATTTAACTCTTAATGGCACACAATGAAACTGAACCAAGTGGGAGAAAGCCAGGGACAAGTCATTTCACAGGTCTGGGGACATAGTCTTAAAGGGGGCATTGTTCACCAAAGTCACAATATGTCCCCAGACGGTTCCCAAAGGGCCACACACACCCAACAAAAGTTAATAGGTTTTCAGGGGCACAATCTTCCAGGGGCCATAGTCATGTGGAAGGAGGCTGGCAAATAGGCTTCTCCAAAATCCAGGGAAGCAGGGCAATTTTCCATTTAAAGGGCCAGTTACAAACAGCAGTTTGTAACATATCTCCCCTTTTGGAGGGAGACTAACCAGGCACCTGACCTTCTGCCGGTCAGTGCCTAAGTTAGTCTCGCAACCCACCCACAAATAATCGTTAGCAGCAAAGTAGCCCCCCCACAATACGTAGTACTGGCCTGTAAGTTCCAGGTTGTAGGATGAAAGTGTAGCATCCTCGGCCTTCCTGGCGCAGCTGGGCAAATAGCTGATGGTACTTGGGGGGCAGAGGCCAGCGGCACTCTGCCCTGGTGCCAGCGCTTCTGCTGGGGTGAGGGGTTTGCAGGCCAGTCCTGTAACAAGGACAAGGTCTGTAGGGCAGAGGCCAGCAGCGCTCTGTCCTGATGCCAGCTCTTCTGCTGGGGGAATTGGGGCATAGTCCTGCCCGGTGGCAAAGGGAACGTGGGGGTCAGTGGGGGTTAACATCTCCACTGTTAACCCTGGGCCCAAGTTAGGAGTTAGCTGGGGAGGGGGAGATTGGCTTACCTCCTCCTCCTGATACTCCGGCGGCCGTTGGGAAGGGAGGTCGATGCTCTCCGCTTCCTGTGGAACATGCTGCGGCTGGGGAGAGAGACCGGTTGTCTCCTCTCCCTGGAAGGCACACTCCGGCTGGGGAGGGAGGTCGATGCTCTCCCCTCCCTGTAGCTGGGTCTGTCGCTGGGGATCTGGGCCGCCTGCCCAGCATCCCTGTAGGGCCGGTAGAGAGACTGCGGTCCCATCTCCACCTGCCTGCTGGGGGTCCTCCCAGGACCAGTCTATGAGGCCTGCTGCCTCTGGTATCTCTGGTTGGGGTTGGGGAAGGAGACCGGTTGTCTCTTCCCTCTGCACAGTATACTGCCGCTGGGGAGGGAGGTCGCTGCTCTCCTCTCCCTTACATACTTCCAGCCGCTGGGGAATGGAGTCTGGGCTCACAATTCCCTGCATATTCCTCTGCTGCTGGGGGACAGGACCAACTGTCTCTGCCCCCTGTAACTCAGCCTGCCGCTGGGGAATGGAGTCTGGGCTCCCAATTCCCTGCAATTCACTCTGCTGCTGGGGGACAGGACCAACTGTCTCTGCCCCCTGTAACTCATTTTCTCGCTGGAGAGCAGGTGTCCATACCCCCAAACTCCACAGTTGGCGCTCAAAGGCTCGTGCTGCTTCGTTCTCAGTAGCCAATTCCCGGATGAGGCGACTGACTACCTGCTGCGCAGGGTCTGGACCATATCGGACTAGCCGCCTCTTTACCTCTGGAACGAAATCCGCGCCCTCATAGCGACGGATCAGGTTGAGGTGCTCTTCACAGGGTTCTGACCAGTATCTTGTCAGCTCCATGCTGCTGTAGGTAGGGACGCTGCGCAGTGGCTAGCGTTGCCCTCAATAACTTTCCTACGATACCAGTGCTGTTGTGGTGCTGCTCCTTGCGCTAGGACGCCAATCCCACCGCTGCCGCCAAATGTTACGGTTGCCTCCAGGCTGGCTGGAAGTTGGACCGTAGAAAAGGATGCTCCTAGCGCTCACCAAAGGAGCAGCAGCACCGTGGACACTATAACTACTGCGTAGCCACCATCAGTAATGCAGACTATATGAACCACCGCTGCTGGGCTGGTATCTCGCCGTCTGCTCTGCGCCCTGGACCTACGACCAGGCTCCAGTAGGCGAACCTCTTCCTTCTGTAGCAATCCCTGTAGCTAAGGGAGTATGAAAAACATAGCAATCCCTGTAGTGATTATAAGCTGTCCCCTACAAACAGGAGTCAAAGCTGCAAGTTAGAGGGTCAACATAGGTCTGATGTGCTGGAGCACACAGCCTCCTTTTTATTGAGGTTACATGCAAACAGGACACTCTCAGGGGGAGGCATAAAATCCCCCATCACACATTTGATATTAGATAGAGAGACACTCCCTTTGACAGGCCACAACATTTACTTCATTAGATAACATTACACACAATAAAACAATGCAGTCCACCTTATCAATACTAGTCTGATTAGACAATGGGAAAGTTGATCACTAAACCTAATTAGAGCTAATCCCAGCAGACTTGTATTTAGAATAGGTTTCTTGAAGTTGAACAAAATTTAACTCTTAATGGCACACAATGAAACTGAACCAAGTGGGAGAAAGCCAGGGACAAGTCATTTCACAGGTCTGGGGACATAGTCTTAAAGGGGGCATTGTTCACCAAAGTCACAATATGTCCCCAGACGGTTCCCAAAGGGCCACACACACCCAACAAAAGTTAATAGGTTTTCAGGGGCACAATCTTCCAGGGGCCATAGTCATGTGGAAGGAGGCTGGCAAATAGGCTTCTCCAAAATCCAGGGAAGCAGGGCAATTTTCCATTTAAAGGGCCAGTTACAAACAGCAGTTTGTAACACAGGGGTCTGGGGGTACTGTGTGAGCTGTATAGCAGGGGTTTGCGGGTACTATGTGAGCTGTATAGCAGGGGTCTGGGGGTACTGTGTGAGCTGTATAGCAGGGGTCTGGGGGTACTATGTGAGCTGTATAGCAGGGGTCTGGGGGTATTGTGTGAGCTGTATAGAAGGGGTCTGGGGGTACTGTGTGAGCTGTATAGAAGGGGTCTGGGGGTACTGTGTGAGCTGTATAGCAGGGGTTTGGGGGTACTATGTGAGCTGTATAGCAGGGGTCTGGGGGAACTGTGTGACCTGTATAGCAGGGGTTTGGGGGTACTATGTGAGCTGTATAGCAGGGGTCTGGGGGTACTGTGTGAGCTGTATAGCAGGGGTCTGGGGGTACTGTGTGAGCTGTATAGCAGGGGTTTGGGGGTACTATGTGAGCTGTATAGCAGGGGTCTGGGGGTACTGTGTGAGCTGTATAGCAGGGGTCTGGGGGTACTGTGTGAGCTGTATAGCAGGGGTTTAGGGGTACTATGTGAGCTGTATAGCAGGGGTCTGGGGGTACTGTTTGAGCTGTATAGCAGGGGCTACAGTGTGATAACCTCTGACATCACACAGTAACAGGTGAAATGACAATATTGGGTAATCTTTGCACCTCTCACCCTGTGGTGTCTCAGTTATTGTATTTATTTTTTGTTTAGTTGGTGTTTTTGTTGTCTAATAAGTTTTCATTATTCCTGTGATTATGTTACTATTTAATCATTTAACAGAGAGCGAGGAAGATACAGCGATCTGTCTCTCATCTTTATTTTGCACGTAAGTGACCACATTTAGTTTAGTCCCATACTGTGTATTAGTGGCTGCAAAGCATTTGTAATGACCACTGGTTGTGCCTGGCTGTAAAAGGGTTAAATGACACAGATTGCGAGATGTGAATACACTAAAGAGCGGCACAGGTCCTGAATCCTCTCTCAGGACCAGTAAACATGGCCGCCAGCGTATGGAAGATAACGCCAGGGTGATGTTTGCTGATGTAGACAGGGGGGCCGCAGCTGTGCTCAGGAGCCTGGGGTCACGGTGAGACCTTGTTTATTTGCGAGTGGGATACAGAGTCACAGACTGGTCTCAGCTGTTTAGTGGCAGTGCCCTCCCCCCTCTGCTGTCTGCGCTGGGGGCATGTGTGGTACAGGCTATCTCTGTTTGTGACAGATGTCAAAACCAATTAGGATCCCTGCACTGCTTTGTATGTCCAATGACAAATTCCCATTAAAGGGGCATTAAGTGTGTTCCAGACGTGCCCCTTCCTCCTCCATCTGAGATCTGTGGTACCCAGGGGAGGACGACTCATCTTACTGCTCCCTGCATCCCTCCCCCTCATGCTCACTATGTCACTGTCACCAGCCAAACATGCAGCCTCCTGAAGTCCAGTGACATCTCCATGTCAGACCCCCGCCCTAGTGAGCCCCTTATCTTACCTGCATCTCCCTGTATCATACCCAGGACTCATCTTTACCCCAGAAGCAGTGGAATCTGGAGCATGTGAAGCATTTGCATCAGCTGAACAGGGGGTGACCCCTGTCCTGTGACACCCCAGTTACTCCCCGCTCCCTGCAGACTGGTGTGCTGGGACAAGGTAAGCACTTGCCACTGGGGGTGTGTCCAGGAAGGGTTCATACTGGCACAGTCACTATGTCTGCCTCTCAAATGTTCCCACCAAATTAGTGAGATGTCACATAACTAAATGCTGGGTGAGGTCACACGACAGGCAGGAAGATGGAAAAAGTGACACACACAGAGAGACACACACGAGCAGAGACACACACGTGCAGAGAGAGAGAGACACACGTGCAGAGAGAGAGAGACACACGTGCAGAGAGAGAGAGACACACGTGCAGAGAGAGAGAGAGACACACGTGCAGAGAGAGAGAGAGACACACGTGCAGAGAGAGAGAGAGACACACGTGCAGAGAGAGGGACACACGTGCAGAGAGAGAGAGAGGGACACACGTGCAGAGAGAGAGAGAGGGACACACGTGCAGAGAGAGAGAGGGACACGTGCAGAGAGAGAGGGACACACGTGCAGAGAGAGAGAGAGGGACACACGTGCAGAGAGAGAGGGACACACGTGCAGAGAGAGAGGGACACACGTGCAGAGAGAGAGAGAGAGGGACACACGTGCAGAGAGAGAGAGAGAGGGACACACGTGCAGAGAGAGAGAGAGGGACACACGTGCAGAGAGAGAGAGAGACACGAGCAGAGAGAGAGAGAGAGACACGTGCAGAGAGAGAGAGAGAGAGACACGTGCAGAGAGAGAGAGAGAGAGACACGTGCAGAGAGAGAGACACGTGCAGAGAGAGAGAGACACACACGAGCAGAGAGAGAGAGACACACACACGAGCAGAGAGAGAGACACACACACAAGCAAAGAGAGACACGTATAAATATACATAAACACACACATATATATACACACACACACACACATATACATAAAAACACACACACACATATATATACACACACACACACATATACACATATACACATATATACACACACACATATATACACACACACACATATACACATATATACACACACACACACACATATATATATATATACACACACACACATATACACATATATACATACACACACATATAGATATACATACACTGTAAATATATTCGTACATACACACACACACACACACACACATATAGATATACATACACTGTAAATATATTCGTACACACACACACATATAGATATACATACTCTGTAAATATATTCGTACACACACACACACACACACACACACACACATAGATATACATACACTGTAAATATATTCGTACACACACACACACACACACACATAAATATACATACACTGTAAATATATTCGTACACACACATATAGATATACATACACTGTAAATATATTCGTACACACATATAGATATACATACACTGTAAATATATTCGTACACACACATATAGATATACATACACTGTAAATATATTCGTACACACACACACACACATATAGATATACATACACTGTAAATATATTCGCACACACACACACACATATAGATATACATACACTGTAAATATATTCGCGCACACACACACACATATAGATATACATACACGGTAAATATATTCGTACACACACATTCAGGACCGGACTAGGACCATAAATAGACCGTGAATGTAAAGGTGAAGGAGCCCATGTCAGTTAGACCTCTCTCAGCTAGGTAGCTATAATATACCAGAACTCTTAGCCTGCAGCACCTCTGCACAATTCTGCTTTACAAAATAGGCAGACTGGACCCACTTTCCTATTGTTAACCATAGAGAGAGGGAGGGGCTTCTATATAGCAGCAAGGCCCACATTACAGCCCGGCCCACCGTGTATTTGCCCTGTATGCCCTATGGCCATTCCGGGCCTGCACACACTCCTGGGAAGATCGGCAACTGTCTTGAATGTTTTCCACTCATGAATACTGTTTCTCACTGTAGAATGATGGGCTATAACTTGTTTGGAATTGGCCCTATAACCCTAGATTGATGGGCGGCAACAATTGCTTCTCTGAGATCATTGCTGATGTCTTTCCTCCTTGGCATTCTGTTAACAGCAGCTTTTATAGAGATCGTCACACCTGCTGATGATCAATTAATCAGGGGCATTTGATTAGCAGCACCTGGCTTCTACTTAGCCTCTTCCTATGGAAGCAGTAAGGGTGTCCTTAGGTTTTCACACATTGCTTCTCCATTCTGGCTTTATTTTTATTAAATAATGACTCAGTGTAATATGTTGTGTGTTGTTGTCCATCTGAGATTGTATTTACCTCATTTTAATACTTGCTAAGGTCTAGATGATTGTTCCCATGACTGTGGGTGTGTGTGTGTGTATGTATGTATGTATGTTGTTGTCCATCTGAGGTTGTATTTACCTCATTTTAATACTTGCTAAGGTCTAGATGATTGTTCCCATGACTGTGGGTGTGTGTGTGTGTATGTATGTATGTATGTTGTTGTCCATCTGAGGTTGTATTTACCTCATTTTAATACTTGCTAAGGTCTAGGTGATTGTTCCCATGACTGTGGGTGTGTGTGTGTGTATGTATGTATGTATGTTGTTGTCCATCTGAGGTTGTATTTACCTCATTTTAATACTTGCTAAGGTCTAGATGATTGTTCCCATGACTGTGGGTGTGTGTGTGTGTATGTATGTATGTATGTATGTTGTTGTCCATCTGAGGTTGTATTTACCTCATTTTAATACTTGCTAAGGTCTAGATGATTGTTCCCATGACTGTGGGTGTGTGTGTGTGTGTATGTATGTATGTATGTTGTTGTCCATCTGAGGTTGTATTTACCTCATTTTAATACTTGCTAAGGTCTAGGTGATTGTTCCCATGACTGTGTGTGTGTGTGTGTGTATGTATGTATGTATGTTGTTGTCCATCTGAGGTTGTATTTACCTCATTTTAATACTTGCTAAGGTCTAGATGATTGTTCCCATGACTGTGGGTGTGTGTGTGTGTATGTATGTATGTATGTTGTTGTCCATCTGAGGTTGTATTTACCTCATTTTAATACTTGCTAAGGTCTAGATGATTGTTCCCATGACTGTGGGTGTGTGTGTGTGTATGTATGTATGTATGTTGTTGTCCATCTGAGGTTGTATTTACCTCATTTTAATACTTGCTAAGGTCTAGGTGATTGTTCCCATGACTGTGGGTGTGTGTATGATATACTGTATATATACATACACACACACACACACACACACACAAGCACACTCACAGGAACGAACAACTGGCTCAATACCATTGTTAGCCTGTTCTATGGCGATTTACCACCTGGGTGCAGCTTCTTTTAGCCCAGTAATGCTTTTCACAGAGAAGAACTTTCCTGTAGTATATCAGTCTGATCCCGCCTATTACAGTCAGTCCAGCAACGAAATACCAGGCAATTCCTCTCTGAACAAGGAACACAGCAACCCCAGATGATCGTTTCGGCCTTAATTGGGCCTCGTCAGTGAGGTGTAGCCATATTCCTCTAAGCACACTGAGCAAGGAGTCCACGTCTGGTTTCCCCTTTTTCCCATAGGGAGACTAAATACACACAGAGAGAAGTGCACTCACAGGAACGAACAACTGGCTCAATACTATTGTTA
This sequence comes from Bombina bombina, assembly GCF_027579735.1. Lineage (NCBI taxonomy): Eukaryota > Metazoa > Chordata > Amphibia > Anura > Bombinatoridae > Bombina > Bombina bombina. The sequence continues at coordinate 12,925 of NW_026510823.1, read as the reverse complement.
GCCTTTTCTATGGCGATTTACCACTTGTGTGCAGCCATAGAACAGGCTAACAATTGTATTGAGCTGGTTGTTCGTTCCTGTGAGTGCACTTCTCTGTGTGTGTGTGTGTGTATATGTATGTATGTATGTTATATACAGGTGAAACTCTAAAAATTAGAATATCGTGCAAAAGTTCATTTATTTCACTAATGCAACTTAAAAGGTGAAACTAATATATGAGATAGACTCATTACATGCAAAGCAAGATAGTTCAAGCCGTAATTTGTCATAATTGTGATGATTATGGCTTACAGCTCATGAAAACCCCAAATCCACAATCTCAGATAATTTGAATATTGTGAAAAGGTGCAATATTCTAGGCTCAAAGTGTCCCACTCTAATCAGCTAATTAAGCCATAACACCTGCAAAGGGTTCCTGAGCCTTT
>NW_026510822.1:0-15000 GCF_027579735.1 Bombina bombina | reverse complement strand
CTCACCTGCCTCCTGTGACTGTACGTCACTGCTGTGAGGGTTTGTGTGTCTGGCTTTGTGCATTTTCTGTGGATGTCTCTGTGAAGGTACGTGTGCATGTATGTCTTTGTGTGTTTTCTGTGGGTGTCTGTGAATGTCTTTATGTGTTTTCTATATGTCTTTGTGTGTTTTCTGAGGATGTCTCTGTGGCTGTTTCCTTGGGTGTATGTACAAGTTTGTGTTTGAGTTTGTGTGTGTGTGTCCATTGTCTGTTCCTTTTTAGGACATTTTGACCTTACTACTGTTTATTCACATCTTTCTACAGACTTTGAGACTAATGATACCTTTCTGGAAGTCACCAATCCACCACTTAACCTTTAAATTATTGTTTAGACAGTGCAGGCCCTTCCTTTTCAGCCACTGCATGCTGTTGTCATCACATAGCTGGCATCTTCCTTGACAAAAAGGTAATCAGAATTCCATATTTTGTCTTGTAAATCTCCATTTTGACAAAACTGTAGTCTACCTCATTACTTGTCAGGTCAATGTAAACAAGTGCTGAGTGTCTGTGTGGGTGTCTGTGTCTGAGATTGTTTGTGTGTTTCTTTGCATGTCTGCTAGAATGTCTATGTGAATCCTTGTGTTTGTCTGTGTGTTTCAGTGTATGTGTGTGCCTGTGTGTCTGTGTTTTTGGGTTACTACCTTGTCAACATTTCCAAGTTTGACTACACTTAAGAATAAAGTGCATATACATTTTAGTCACTTGGTCAAAAATTGCACATGTCAAAGGGGGGGGGGGCCTGATCAATGGTTAAGTAAGGAGCCCCAAAATTTCTAGTAGCGGCCCTGTGCGTAACTGTTAGCGTGCAACACTTAATCTGGCCCGTAATATTTAATTTACCCTTTAATGTCTTAACTTTTGCAATGTTTCCATGAAATAGGTAAAGTAAGAATTAAGCATAACATGAAACATCCTGTCTTAAACAAGCAAAGATCTAAACAGGTTTCCTTTCTGCTTATATGTCCCTAGGCAGTTTTTTACTTTGCCTAATGGGTAATCCATCCCTTTTAGTATTAGTAAATGTATAAATGTATTTGTGCTATCAAATGTGATTAAGTGAATTTACAGCCTACCATATATAAGACATTTTTAGAAAATATCATTTTGATTTAAATGAATATAAAACCAAAAAATATTCTTTTGTGATTCAGACAGAGTATACAATTTAAAAAAAAAAGTTTCCAATTTACTTCTATTATTAAAGTTGCTTTGTTCCCATAGTATTCTTTGTTGAAGAGATACCTAGGTAGATGTCTGGATCAATACATGGCAGGAAATAGTGCTGCCATCTAGTGCTCTTACAAATTTTTAACATTCTTGCGAAATGTCTGCCATATAGCGCTCCACACACATGCACGCTCCTGAGCTTACATTCCTGCATTTCAACAAAAGATACCAAAGGAACAAAGAAAATGTGATAATAGAAGTAAATTAGAAAGTCGTTTCAACTTGCAAATTCTATCTGAATCATAAAATATTTTTTTTTTGGTTCTATGTCCCTTTAACCTAAATATGGAGTTTAAAACAATTGAAGAAAGAGCAGAAAAAAAGTTTGCCCTCCCTAATTGTCTGACTCTTTATAAAGTGAGTGATTGTGATACTGCTATTAGTAAATGTCAAATCTTTCAAAACAGCGCATTAGTTTGAGTAGGATTAATGTGTCAGCCATGTAATCTATTCATTTACAAAATGGAATAAAACACAAAAATTAATAACATCCACTAAATGAAGTGAGAGGTGAAATGAGAAAGATATTAGAGTCTTAAGATTCACTTATGATGACTTAGCATTTGTCTGTAGATGAACTAATGAGTTACGTTGATAACATTAGGCGCTTGCCATTTATCTAAAACATGGGATAGACAGGAGCTAAGTGTTACTAATGATTATTATTAAAAATGTATTTCTAAAAATAAAAAAAAGGATCTGCATCTTCAGAGAATGTAATTTTTGTCCTACTCTCCCTAGCTTATTATAGGGTCGCTTTCAATCTTCTTATTCAATATTGGAATAACTGGATCATTATTATTCTTTTTTTTTAGTCAAGTCAAATAAACAGAAACAAATAATTCCCATAATATTTCATCTCCATTTCCCTGTAACAGCAATGTGAACAACTGATAATGGCTGTCAGTCATTGAAAGTTAAAATGGGTTAATAGGGTAAAGGGAAATGAAAACCAATTTTTTTCTCTCTCATGATTAAGATAGATTTTAGAATTTTAAAGAACTATCCGATTTACTTCTGTTATTAAATTTGCGTTGTTTCTTTTGTTATTCTTTGTTTAAAAGCATACTTAGGTAGGCTCAGGATCTAAGAGCTAGCTGCTGATTGGTGGCTGCACATGTTTGTGTGTATGTGTTGCAATTGGATAGAGTGGTGTTTCTGATAAATGTTAAACAATGCGAATGACAAAGCATTTGTATATGGGCATGATGGGTATACTTGGCATTAGGAGAAAAAGAGAGGGCGCTAAGAGCTAAGTTCTCACCACACTTGGTCAAATAACAGGAGATACAAATAAAATTGAAATGAATACCTTTACTCACATTAAAATACAATTACAACATTACACATTAAATAAAATAGAAGGGACGTCTCCCTTTAAAAATTGGATTACCACCTTAAAAAATATAAAAATATGGGAAAAAATATTTTAAGTTAAAATGTTTGAGCTTTGTAAAAAGATGCAGCAAGATTGTTACAATGTTAATATAGTTCTGCAGTGAGATCTTCACAGTCTTTGTAACAAAGTTTCTAGTGTTGACTGATCGAAAAAAATGTTACAGTTCAGCAAAAAATGTCAGCGTGGAGTTAATATAGTAGGATTTTTCATAAAAGTTAAGCGATCATGTTGAACACCTTATTCAGGTTATACTCACACTCTTCCAAATGATTGTAATAGCGGCTTGATAGCTTACACTTTTGGAGATTATCAAAAGTAAACAATATCTCCAAAGTGTTAGTAACTTTTCTTACTTTCTTGAGTCGGCTGAACCAGGTCAGCGTGATTGGAAACTGCTTTCTTTGCTCCAAAATTCTTAAGCTTGAATCGGCTGAACCCGGTCAGCGTGATTGGAGACAGCTTGTTTTTTCAAACCTCTATATGTCAGATATTGCAGGATTTCAAAGGGGATAATGAAAGTCCACAGACCCGCACTTAGCGTGAATCACGCGCGGGTTACAGAGATAAACTAGGTACCTAGATTTAAAGATAGAGTAAAGTCTTTTGTTGGGAACAACACAAGTAAGTCTACGCGTTTCACCCGATAGGGCTTTTTCAAGATACTGGTTAGTTCCCGGGACAGGGTTTAAATGATCCTTGGATTGTGTTCATTGGATGTGAGTTTTTCAATTAAAGGTGGAATTATGATAAAGCTTATTTATACTTAAGGTGGTATGTTATCTTCGTTTGAATTGGGTCATCCGTTAAATCAATAAAAGCTGGTACACATAATATTTATAAAAAGTTTTTATCGCGCTCAAACTTAAAAATGTCATAGCATATGTATGAATTTCAGTTAAGGTGGTAGAACTCGATTAAGGTGGTAAAACCAAAGGTGGTATTTTATTAAGAATTAATGAGTTCCATATCTTTTGTCATAGACAGTTTAATTATCTAGTACATAAAGAATAGAAATGATCAAAGAAATTATTTGTTAGAATTCTTTGGACGTCAGCTTATCATAATTGGATATTAAATGGTGCTGGAGAATAAAGAATGATTTTCGTTATATATAACCTTGTAGTAAATTAGTCAGACTATGAAACCTTTTCTTGATTACTAAATGTTATAAAATTCTTTTTTTAATTTCTGAAGTTCTAAAGAATTATTTATCTTTTATACATTCTAGAGTAATTGTTATCAGTTTTCCATATAGGATTCGGGATATTTTCATATATTGTCTATATATTAAATATATTATATCTTAATTCCTAAAAAAGGGGATAGGTCTATCTCTGAATTGAGACCTCGGGGGAAAAGGGTATCAAATTTGTAGATTAGTTCGGCTTCTTTTTTGAGTATTTTGCTTTCGAAGTCCCCTCCTCTCCAGTCTCCTCTGACCTTACATATTCCCCAATATTTTAAATGCTGTAAATTATTTTTGTGGATCTCTCTAAAATGTTTATATAAGTGGGTGTCTAGATTCCCTTTTTCAATATTGCAGAGATGTTCCCTGATCCTGTCACGTAAAAATCTGGTGGTCTCTCCAATATAAAATAAATCACATGAACATTTTAAAAGATATATAATGCCTTTGTGAGAACATTTTATAGTATCTTTAATTTTAAAATTTATATTTGTCCCTGTTATCTGAATGGAGTTAATTTTGCTACTATACCTACAAGCCCTACATGAAATGCAGGGAAAAAAACCTTTTAGATTATTCCCTCTGAGATCTTGATCTACCATAGTAACATTGTCTCTCTTTAGGACACTGGGAGCTAGAATTTGCTTTAGATTTCTAGCTTTTCTAAAGATGATTTTACGTTTGTATGCTAGGAGATCTCCTATCAAGGGATCTTTTTTGACTATGTGCCAATGTTTTGTAATTATTTTACGTAATGTTTGGTGATCGTCATTATAGTTTGTTATTAGTGCTACATCATACTCATTTGTATTATCCCTGATGGCTGATGTGTTTTTATCTTTATACTGTAAGAGAGAACTTCTCTCTGTTGTTTTGGCTCTAATCATGGCTCCTTCTAGTTCTTGCTCACTGTACCCTCTTTCGTAGAATCTCTGTTGGAGGACATTCACCTGGGTCTCAAAGTCTGTATATTTAGAGCAATTTTTCTTAATTCTAAGGTATTGACCTATGGGTATATTGCCTTTCCATCTTTCATGGTGGCAACTCTTCTTATGTACATACCCATTACAGTCTACTTGTTTGAAGAATGTTTTAGAAGCTAAACTACCCTCATCTACGAATAATTCTAAATCTAGAAAAGAAATGGAAGTTTTACTATATTGGTAGGTGAAATGAAGACCCTTATCATTGGTATTCATCGCTTGAAAGAACAATTTCAGGTTTTCTTCCGAGCCTTTCCATATTATTAGTATATCATCTATATACCTCTTGAAGAGCACGAGGTCCGCGCCAAATTCATGTGACATAAGGAAGTGATCCTCCCAATCTCCCATGAATATGTTAGCGTAACTTGGCGCGAACCTCGTGCCCATCGCGGTACCCTCTAGTTGAAGATAATATCTACCATTGAATTCGAAATAATTGTTTTCTAATATAAATTTTATTCCTTTTAGAATGAACTTTCTAAGATGATTATCCATATCTTTATCTGATTCCAGAGTGTTTTCAATGGCCCTTAAGCCCTGTTCATGATCAATGATCGTGTAAAGGGATGTAACGTCACTAGTTGCAAGGAAATAATTCTCTTCCCATTTAATTTTTTCAACTAATTGTAGTACTTGAGTGGAATCTTTCAAATAGGTGTTGAGATTTTTAACGTATTTCTGAAGGAATATATCCACATATCTGGAAAGATTGGATGTTATAGAGCCTATTCCAGATATGATGGGTCTCCCCGGAGGATTTATAAGATCCTTATGGATTTTCGGGAGGAAGTAAAAGATGGGGGTTCTAGGGAATTCAGGATACAAGTAATTGAATTCATTATCATTAATAGTACCCCCATCCTTTCCCTCCTCCAAAATGCAAAGTAAATTTTTCTTAATCTTATTGATCGGGTTAAGTTCTAATATTTTGTATGTTTTGGGGTCACTCAATATTCTGTTTGCTTCGGTTATATAATTAGTTTTATTCATAATAACAATCCCCCCACCCTTATCTGCTGGCTTTATGATTACGTCTTTATCTTTCTGTAGTTTATCTATAATGTCTTTATCTTTTTTTGATAAATTAAAATTGGGCCTCGATTTTTTAGGGTTAAATTCTTTTAAATCTTTTAGGACCATCTTTTCAAAGGTTTCTATGTTAGATCCTTTGGCGTATGAAGGATAGAATTTGGATATGGGTCTAAGGTTAGTATGGGTTCTTTTATCATCATTGTCTGTTACAATTTTAGGGAATTTGGATGGATTTACCTGTCTTTCTATGGGATTCTTCAGAAAATAGCGTTTTAGTGTTAACTTTCTGATGAATTGTTTTACATGAATATGGGTGTTGAATTTGTTAAGGGTAGTAGTTGGAGCAAATGATAAACCTAGTGATAATATCCTTTTTTCATCATTATTCAATTCTTTATTGCTCAGGTTAAAAATACCTGTGTTACCAATATTTATCTCACTCTCTTTGCCTCTCCTTCTATTCTTTCCTCCTCTTTGTCCTCTAATTGCCTTTTTCTTAGATTTGATGGGGTGTAAGATTTCTCTCTTTTTTCTAGAGCTGCAAGGTTCTTTGAGGTGCCCTCCCTCGGAGGGCTGTTGCCTAAAAAATCTTTCTCATTATTAATTATCCCGATATCACATTCATTATCTAAGGTTGCAAATCTATTGTTGGTTTCTAAATGCCAACTATCCATCCTTGATCTATTTCTCCTATTGTCATAGTATTCATCATTTGAATCATAGTATGAATTTCTTTGTTGTCTTGTATTTTGCCAAAAGTTATGGTTATTGTGGTTTCTGTTCTCATGATATTGGGATCTATACCCATTTCTATATGTATCCCTAAAGTTTTGTGGTATTCTATTGCCATAGTAATTTTCAGAATTTTCATGGTATGTTCTATTGGGATAATTAGGGTTGTGACGATATTGTTGGAAAGGAACCTTATATCTATGTGTCCCATAGTTAGAACGATCTCTCCAGTTGGTATTGGATTGGTATTGTTCAGGATATTGTGTATCATATGCATTCTCAAACTGGCCACTTTGTATGTTCCTATTCCCGTATATCTCAACATTTTTATTTTTTGGTATGTTAGGTGGTATGTGGCCTCTAGAATGTTGTCTATTATTATGTTTATGTTTATCCCAATCCTCAGATTGTGTAGTTACTTTATTAGCATTTTCAATTCTGTCTTTTAATTCTTTAGTTTGTTCCAATAAATCATAAACGAAGATAACATACCACCTTAAGTATAAATAAGCTTTATCATAATTCCACCTTTAATTGAAAAACTCACATCCAATGAACACAATCCAAGGATCATTTAAACCCTGTCCCGGGAACTAACCAGTATCTTGAAAAAGCCCTATCGGGTGAAACGCGTAGACTTACTTGTGTTGTTCCCAACAAAAGACTTTACTCTATCTTTAAATCTAGGTACCTAGTTTATCTCTGTAACCTGCGCGTGATTCACGCTAAGTGCGGGTCTGTGGACTTTCATTATCCCCTTGGAAATCCTGCAATATCTGACATATAGAGGTTTGAAAAAACAAGCTGTCTCCAATCACGCTGACCGGGTTCAGCCGATTCAAGCTTAAGAATTTTGGAGCAAAGAAAGCAGTTTCCAATCACGCTGACCTGGTTCAGCCGACTCAAGAAAGTAAGAAAAGTTACTAACACTTTGGAGATATTGTTTACTTTTGATAATCTCCAAAAGTGTAAGCTATCAAGCCGCTATTACAATCATTTGGAAGAGTGTGAGTATAACCTGAATAAGGTGTTCAACATGATCGCTTAACTTTTATGAAAAATCCTACTATATTAACTCCACGCTGACATTTTTTGCTGAACTGTAACATTTTTTTCGATCAGTCAACACTAGAAACTTTGTTACAAAGACTGTGAAGATCTCACTGCAGAACTATATTAACATTGTAACAATCTTGCTGCATCTTTTTACAAAGCTCAAACATTTTAACTTAAAATATTTTTTCCCATATTTTTATATTTTTTAAGGTGGTAATCCAATTTTTAAAGGGAGACGTCCCTTCTATTTTATTTAATGTGTAATGTTGTAATTGTATTTTAATGTGAGTAAAGGTATTCATTTCAATTTTATTTGTATCTCCTGTTATTTGACCAAGTGTGGTGAAAACTTAGCTCTTAGCGCCCTCTCTTTTTCTCCTAATTTTGTTTTCTTCGTGACAGTCCTGGGGTGACTGTTTTAGAGTGGCCTTGTTCTCTTTTAGCTATTAGCGCTATACTCCTGTGTTTTTCTGTTTTTACTTTCCCCATTGTATAGCAGCTTTTTGCACATATTTATAGTCATTTAACTATTATCTATTATTCTTATTTTGTAGTAACTGCACATAGCACCTGTCCTTTAGCACTTTATCTTGACTATGGACTCTGAACTTTTTTCATTCAGAGAAAATTTATTATCTGAATTAAGTAACACACATATCACTGAGGAACGTCCACAAAGCAATCTTCTAGATTTTCACCAACTAGTAAATGAACTAGACAAATTAATGGTAAAAGAAATTAAACAAAAAATGGAATTGGTTTTTTTAGAAAAATACACTAATTTTTTTAGGGTTAAATTCTTTTAAATCTTTTAGGACCATCTTTTCAAATGTTTCTATGTTAGATCCTTTGGCGTATGAAGGATAGAATTTGGATATGGGTCTAAGGTTCGTATGGGTTCTTTTATCATCATTGTCTGTTACAATTTTAGGGAATTTGGATGGATTTACCTGTCTTTCTATGGGATTCTTCAGAAAATAGCGTTTTAGTGTTAACTTTCTGATGAATTGTTTTACATGAATATGGGTCTTGAATTTGTTAAGGGTAGTAGTTGGAGCAAATGATAAACCTAGTGATAATATCCTTTTTTCATCATTATTCAATTCTTTATTGCTCAGGTTAAAAATACCTGTGTTACCAATATTTATCTCACTCTCTTTGCCTCTCCTTCTATTCTTTCCTCCTCTTTGTCCTCTAATTGCCTTTTTCTTAGATTTGATGGGGTGTAAGATTTCTCTCTTTTTTCTAGAGCTACAAGGTTCTTTGAGGTGCCCTCCCTCGGAGGGCTGTTGCCTAAAAAATCTTTCTCATTATTAATTATCCCGATATCACATTCATTATCTAAGGTTGCAAATCTATTGTTGGTTTCTAAATGCCAACTATCCATCCTTGATCTATTTCTCCTATTGTCATAGTATTCATCATTTGAATCATAGTATGAATTTCTTTGTTGTCTTGTATTTTGCCAAAAGTTATGGTTATTGTGGTTTCTGTTCTCATGATATTGGGATCTATACCCATTTCTATATGTATCCCTAAAGTTTTGTGGTATTCTATTGCCATAGTAATTTTCAGAATTTTCATGGTATGTTCTGTTGGGATAATTAGGGTTGTGACGATATTGTTGGAAAGGAACCTTATATCTATGTGTCCCATAGTTAGAACGATCTCTCCAGTTGGTATTGGATTGGTATTGTTCAGGATATTGTGTATCATATGCATTCTCAAACTGGCCACTTTGTATGTTCCTATTCCCGTATATCTCAACATTTTTATTTTTTGGTATGTTAGGTGGTATGTGGCCTCTAGAATGTTGTCTATTATTATGTTTATGTTTATCCCAATCCTCAGATTGTGTAGTTACTTTATTAGCATTTTCAATTCTGTCTTTTAATTCTTTAGTTTGTTCCAATAAATCATAAACGAAGATAACATACCACCTTAAGTATAAATAAGCTTTATCATAATTCCACCTTTAATTGAAAAACTCACATCCAATGAACACAATCCAAGGATCATTTAAACCCTGTCCCGGGAACTAACCAGTATCTTGAAAAAGCCCTATCGGGTGAAACGCGTAGACTTACTTGTGTTGTTCCCAACAAAAGACTTTACTCTATCTTTAAATCTAGGTACCTAGTTTATCTCTGTAACCCGCGCGTGATTCACGCTAAGTGCGGGTCTGTGGACTTTCATTATCCCCTTGGAAATCCTGCAATATCTGACATATAGAGGTTTGAAAAAACAAGCTGTCTCCAATCACGCTGACCGGGTTCAGCTGATTCAAGCTTAAGAATTTTGGAGCAAAGAAAGCAGTTTCCAATCACGCTGACCTGGTTCAGCCGACTCAAGAAAGTAAGAAAAGTTACTAACACTTTGGAGATATTGTTTACTTTTGATAATCTCCAAAAGTGTAAGCTATCAAGCCGCTATTACAATCATTTGGAAGAGTGTGAGTATAACCTGAATAAGGTGTTCAACATGATCGCTTAACTTTTATGAAAAATCCTACTATATTAACTCCACGCTGACATTTTTTGCTGAACTGTAACATTTTTTTCGATCAGTCAACACTAGAAACTTTGTTACAAAGACTGTGAAGATCTCACTGCAGAACTATATTAACATTGTAACAATCTTGCTGCATCTTTTTACAAAGCTCAAACATTTTAACTTAAAATATTTTTTCCCATATTTTTATATTTTTTAAGGTGGTAATCCAATTTTTAAAGGGAGACGTCCCTTCTATTTTATTTAATGTGTAATGTTGTAATTGTATTTTAATGTGAGTAAAGGTATTCATTTCAATTTTATTTGTATCTCCTGTTATTTGACCAAGTGTGGTGAGAACTTAGCTCTTAGCGCCCTCTCTTTTTAGAGTGGCCTTGTTCTCTTTTAGCTATTAGCGCTATACTCCTGTGTTTTTCTGTTTTTACTTTCCCCATTGTATAGCAGCTTTTTGCACATATTTATAGTCATTTAACTATTATCTATTATTCTTATTTTGTAGTAACTGCACATAGCACCTGTCCTTTAGCACTTTATCTTGACTATGGACTCTGAACTTTTTTCATTCAGAGAAAATTTATTATCTGAATTAAGTAACACACATATCACTGAGGAACGCCCACAAAGCAATCTTCTAGATTTTCACCAACTAGTAAATGAACTAGACAAATTAATGGTAAAAGAAATTAAACAAAAAATGGAATTGTTTTTTTTAGAAAAATACACTAATTTAAACATAATCCCTAGAGGCTTGAAATTTAAGAAAGCATGCACGTTCACTTTAAAACAAACACACCAAAAAGAATGGGATTTGGCATTAAAAGAAACTTCACTAAAATTGATTGAAATTATAAAAAAATCACGTAATGAAACCTTAGAGGAAATTAATACTAAAATTACAGATCTTAAAAATCAATTAGAAAATAAGAGAGAACACCCTAACTTTAAAGACAGGCAGAATATTCTAGTAAATAAATTGATAGAACTTAAACATGGCCTACTAGACACCAAATGGAAGAAATTAGAAAGAGATAGGAATGATTTATTGGAACAAACTAAAGAATTAAAAGACAGAATTGAAAATGCTAATAAAGTAACTACACAATCTGAGGATTGGGATAAACATAACCATAATAATAGACAACATTCTAGAGGCCACATACCACCTAACATACCAAAAAATAAAAATTTTGAGATATACGGGAATAGGAACATACAAAGTGGCCAGTTTGAGAATGCATATGATACACAATATCCTGAACAATACCAATCCAATACCAACTGGAGAGATTGTTCTAACTATGGGACACATAGATATAAGGTTCCTTTCCAACAATATCGTCACAACCCTAATTATCCCAATAGAACATACCATGAAAATTCTGAAAATTACTATGGCAATAGAATACCACAAAACTTTAGGGATACATATAGAAATGGGTATAGATCCCAATATCATGAGAACAGAAACCACAATAACCATAACTTTTGGCAAAATACAAGACAACAAAGAAATTCATACTATGATTCAAATGATGAATACTATGACAATAGGAGAAATAGATCAAGGATGGATAGTTGGCATTTAGAAACCAACAATAGATTTGCAACCTTAGATAATGAATGTGATATCGGGATAATTAATAATGAGAAAGATTTTTTAGGCAACAGCCCTCCGAGGGAGGGCACCTCAAAGAACCTTGCAGCTCTAGAAAAAAGAGAGAAATCTTACACCCCATCAAATCTAAGAAAAAGGCAATTAGAGGACAAAGAGGAGGAAAGAATAGAAGGAGAGGCAAAGAGAGTGAGATAAATATTGGTAACACAGGTATTTTTAACCTGAGCAATAAAGAATTGAATAATGATGAAAAAAGAATATTATCACTAGGTTTATAATTTGCTCCAACTACTACCCTTAACAAATTCAACACCCATATTCATGTAAAACAATTCATCAGAAAGTTAACACTAAAACGCTATTTTCTGAAGAATCCCATAGAAAGACAGGTAAATCCATCCAAATTCCCTAAAATTGTAACAGACAATGATGATAAAAGAACCCATACTAACCTTAGACCCATATCCAAATTCTATCCTTCATACGCCAAAGGATCTAACATAGAAACCTTTGAAAAGATGGTCCTAAAAGATTTAAAAGAATTTAACCCTAAAAAATCGAGGCCCAATTTTAATTTATCAAAAAAGATAAAGACATTATAGATAAACTACAGAAAGATAAAGACGTAATCATAAAGCCAGCAGATAAGGGTGGGGGGGGTTGTTATTATGAATAAAACTAATTATATAACCGAAGCAAACAGAATATTGAGTGACCCCAAAACATACAAAATATTAGAACTTAACCCGATCAATAAGATTAAGAAAAATTTACTTTGCATTTTGGAGGAGGGAAAGGATGGGGGTACTATTAATGATAATGAATTCAATTACTTGTATCCTGAATTCCCTAGAACCCCCATCTTTTACTTCCTCCCGAAAATCCATAAGGATCTTATAAATCCTCCGGGGAGACCCATCATATCTGGAATAGGCTCTATAACATCCAATCTTTCCAGATATGTGGATATATTCCTTCAGAAATACGTTAAAAATCTCAACACCTATTTGAAAGATTCCACTCAAGTACTACAATTAGTTGAAAAAATTAAATGGGAAGAGAATTATTTCCTTGCAACTAGTGACGTTACATCCCTTTACACGATCATTGATCATGAACAGGGCTTAAGGGCCATTGAAAACACTCTGGAATCAGATAAAGATATGGATAATCATCTTAGAAAGTTCATTCTAAAAGGAATAAAATTTATATTAGAAAGCAATTATTTCGAATTCAATGGTAGATATTATCTTCAACTAGAGGGTACCGCGATTGGCACGAGGTTCGCGCCAAGTTACGCTAACATATTCATGGGAGATTGGGAGGATCACTTCCTTATGTCACATGAATTTGGCGCGGACCTCGTGCTCTTCAAGAGGTATATAGATGATATACTAATAATATGGAAAGGCTCGGAAGAAAACCTGAAATTGTTCTTTCAAGCGATGAATACCAATGATAAGGGTCTTCATTTCACCTACCAATATAGTAAAACTTCCATTTCTTTTCTAGATTTAGAATTATTCGTAGATGAGGGTAGTTTAGCTTCTAAAACATTCTTCAAACAAGTAGACTGTAATGGGTATGTACATAAGAAGAGTTGCCACCATGAAAGATGGAAAGGCAATATACCCATCGGTCAATACCTTAGAATTAAGAAAAATTGCTCTAAATATACAGACTTTGAGACCCAGGTGAATGTCCTCCAACAGAGATTCTACGAAAGAGGGTACAGTGAGCAAGAACTAGAAGGAGCCATGATTAGAGCCAAAACAACAGAGAGAAGTTCTCTCTTACAGTATAAAGATAAAAACACATCAGCCATCAGGGATAATAAAAATGAGTATGATGTAGCACTAATAACAAACTATAATGACGATCACCAAACATTACGTAAAATAATTACAAAACATTGGCACATAGTCAAAAAAGATCCCTTGATAGGAGATCTCCTAGCATACAAACCTAAAATCATCTTTAGAAAAGCTAGAAATCTAAAGCAAATTCTAGCTCCCAGTGTCCTAAAGAGAGACAATGTTACTATGGTAGATCAAGATCTCAGAGGGAATAATCTAAAAGGTTTTTTTCCCTGCATTTCATGTAGGGCTTGTAGGTATAGTAGCAAAATTAACTCCATTCAGATAACAGGGACAAATATAAATTTTAAAATTAAAGATACTATAAGATGTTCTCACAAAGGCATTATATATCTTTTAAAATGTTCATGTGATTTATTTTATATTGGAGAGACCACCAGATTTTTACGTGACAGGATCAGGGAACATCTCTGCAATATTGAAAAAGGGAATCTAGACACCCACTTATATAAACATTTTAGAGAGATCCACAAAAATAATTTACAGCATTTAAAATATTGGGGAATATGTAAGGTCAGAGGAGACTGGAGAGGAGGGGACTTCGAAAGCAAAATACTCAAAAAAGAAGCCGAACTAATCTACAAATTTGATACCCTTTTCCCCCCGAGGTCTCAATTCAGAGATAGACCTATCCCCTTTTTTAGGAATTAAGATATAATATATTTACAATTAATATATAGACAATATATGAAAATATCCCGAATCCTATATGGAAAACTGATAACAATTACTCTAGAATGTATAAAAGATAAATAATTCTTTAGAACTTCAGAAATTAAAAAAAGAATTTTATAACATTTAGTAATCAAGAAAAGGTTTCATAGTCTGACTAATTTACTACAAGGTTATATATAACGAAAATCATTCTTTATTCTCCAGCACCATTTAATATCCAATTATGATAAGCTGACGTCCAAAGAATTCTAACAAATAATTTCTTTGATCATTTCTATTCTTTATGTACTAGATAATTAAACTGTCTATGACAAAAGATATGAAACTCATTAATTCTTAATAAAATACCACCTTTGGTTTTACCACCTTAATCGAGTTCTACCACCTTAACTGAAATTCATACATATGCTATGACATTTTTAAGTTTGAGCGCGATAAAAACTTTCTATAAATATTATGTGTACCAGCTTTTATTGATTTAACGGATGACCCAATTCAAACGAAGATAACATACCACCTTAAGTATAAATAAGCTTTATCATAATTCCACCTTTAATTGAAAAACTCACATCCAATGAACACAATCCAAGGATCATTTAAACCCTGTCCCGGGAACTAACCAGTATCTTGAAAAAGCCCTATCGGGTGAAATGCGTAGACTTAC